>NW_026899234.1:0-75256 GCF_033153095.1 Gastrolobium bilobum
GAAAAATGGTGCAGGTCTTACGATGAGGACGGTCGGAGGTTTGGTCACATGACGACTAACTTATCTAAGTGTGTGAATAAGGTCCTGAGGGGTGCACGTAATTTGCCAATAACAGCATTGGTGAAGATGACTCAAAGTAGACTTGTTGAGTATTTCGTCAAGAGACGTGAAAAGATCCAAAAGGCAAAGGCAAAGGGTTGGAGAATTGCAAAAAAAGTTGAGGATATCATCCAAAAAAATGATCAATTAACAGTGAGCCTCCGTGTGCGGGTTTTTGATAGGGACCTGCAGCTATTTGAAGTTGAGGATGCCTACAATCAATCAACTCATGATGCAGGTGACATAATGAGGGTGGACTTGCTCAATCGCAAATGTCAATGTGGACGGTTCACATCTAGAAGATTTCCTTGCAGTCACGTCTTAGCGGTGTGCAAGGTAGAAAAGTTGAACCACTATGATTATGTTGATCCTGTGTTCTCAATTGCACAAATTGATAAGGTATATGCTGCTCATTGGTATCCAATGGGCAATGAGTTGTTGATTCCACAAATTGATGGCCCAACCATTATCCCAAATGCATCTTTGGTACGTGCACAAGGAAGACCCAAATCATCAAGGATACAGAATGAGATGGATTGGGTTGAGTCTCAACCGACAAGCAGTCAGAGTAGATGTAGCCTGTGTAAGCAAATTGGTCACAACAAACGTACATGTCCTATGAGGATTCCCAATACAAGATGAATTGCGGAGGAAGCAGGGGAGGGGCTTAATGTTTTGATGGTTTAACATTATAGGCATTTATGGTTTTATATGCTTGTATTTGATGTCATGATGTTTGTATTTGAATGTAATGACGGTGCTATGTTTGTATTTGATCTCATGATGTTTGTATTTGAATGTAATGACGGTGCTATGTTTGTATTTGATGTCATGATGTTTGTATTTGAATGTAATGACGGTGCTATGTTTGTATTTGATGTCATGATATTTGTATTTGACTCATCTTAGTTTTTTGACTCGGAAATTATGCTCCCTAAGTCACACTCCCTTAGTGGATCAGTGTAGAGTGGAAACCTAGGGCAAAAAACATGTGTAATTCGGATTTGAGGTCCTGAACCAACAATTTAGTCGATTAACCTGTACTGGTTTAGTCGACTTCGACTAAACCAGTACAGGTTAATCGACTAAATTGTTGGTTCAGGACCTCAAATCCGAATTACACATGTTTTTTGCCCTAGGTTTCCACTCTACACTGATCCACTAAGGGAGTGTGACTTAGGGAGCATAATTTCCGAGTCAAAAAACCCATGTGGACATTAAATTCCTAAAACCAAGTCGTATGTTGTCATAACGTTTGTTTACGGTTAACAATACAAGATGTAGCCTTTTTAAACACATGTACTGATTTGCTGTGATGTGTTATGGACGAATGTGACCTGTTCAATATTGTTTTGTGCCGTGATGATCAAATTGCTAAAAAGGTTCCATTCATAAGTTATACAATATTGAAATGGAATTAAATTCATTACACAACATAACATAGATCCAAAAAACATAACAATTCTGCATTCATTAAAAAAAGTTACATTACATCAACGACTTAAAGGAAATACATGAACAAAACATAATAACATGATGTACACCCTAAATCTACTCGTCATCCCGTCTGTGTCCGTCTCCGAGTCGTCCTCATCTGACACATGACCATCATCCCCTGCTGCCTCAGCTACCTGACCACCTCTTGCAAGCTCCAGACGAGCAAGCTTGTCTTCCACACCCTTAAACCTTCCCTGTATGTGTCTAAACCTTTCATTCCCTTTCTTTCTCCATTTTTTATGTGCCAGCGCCATCTTTCCTATCTTCTTTGTCATTGCATTTATGCCCTTCATGACATCACGCAGTGAAAATCCACCTTCAGGTTCAGCTATCTCCTCAACCTCAGCCACATCCTCCTCATCCTCCACATCTGGCTCAACAATATGGTCATCTGGGGCAACATAAGGAACCTCAACCTGGGGCATACCACTAAACTCCCACACACCCGATCTCGTGTTCTTAGTAATCTTGCACTGCTCCAATAGACGCTTTCCGAACTTGCAATTATAACCCGTGGTCTTCTTCAACAGCTCAGTCTCCATGGGAACACCAAAGTGAACCAATATCCTCTGTACCAAACAGGCGTATGGAAGATGACCCTTATGTTTGGCCTTAAACATAAACCAACAGATATAGTGCCTCCAGTTCACCATCTGGGCATGTCGGATAGCCCACATAATGGGAATGTCATGTTCCAACACCCTGGAATGATTAAAAGATCGCGGAAACAGAACGTGGGTGAGGACATAGTGTAGTATACGGGACTCCACAGAAAGCAACCCCACCGTATAGTGCAAGTGTTCCCCACGGACTCTTCTCTGCTCCTGCACGGCATCCTCTCGTACATATCCTGGAAGTACTACACCACTATCAGCGTCATACACCACAGTCTGAGAAGAGTCAAAATCATAGCCGAGTATCTCCAACCATGCAGGTGCCGTCATGATGATCTCTATTCCACAGACCCTCGACCTCAGCTCGCCCTGTACGTAGCTGAGGTTATGGTAGAAGGCCCGCACCATAAGCTCTGAATACGGACATAGGGTCTCGGCCAACACCCTCAGATGTGCCGCCTCCAACACCCCCACAATTTCAAATCCCTCCTTATCAAAAAAGGCTGTATCCAAAGATTTTGGAGCACATAACGGCCGGTTCAAATGGTCACGTACGAATGAAGCGTGGACGGCAGGGTCGTCCTCAAACAGATACCCATACGGGAGGTCAACAGTATCAGGCTCTTCGTCTTGTCGCCTTGACGAAGAAGGCCGCTCTTGCCTATGCTTGGTGCGTCTCTCAAGTGACTCATTGTCCTCATCGCTTGGTCTTCTGCGGCTCGTCATTTGTTTAGGGTACCTACAATGAAACATGTCAGCATTTAACTATATGAAACATGTCATGATGGTAATGAAAACTTGCAACATAAGCGCTGTAAACCAAAAGCAAACTTTTGCCACATACAAACTTTTCAAACAAAAAAATTCACACAATGCAAAAAAATAAACCTTAGTAGATTAGGGTTACAAAACCTACAACAAACGCTTTGATTAGAGTTCACAAATTCGGACAACAAACAAATACAAAAAATTCCTAAACCTAAAACACAATGCAAGTTAAGAAACCTTACCTATCCTTCAGATTTCACGATTTGGACCAAATTTGGAGGCAATCCACACGCCTAAGGGAAGGGTTTGGGGCGTTCTTCAGCTGCTCCTGCGGATTTGGGGTTTGGGCCGCCTCCTTAGTCGATTAGGTCATCCTACTCCCCCTCTGCCGAATGGGGGGTTTTTAAAAAACAAATCCGTCGATATTTAGTCGACTAAATATCGATACTTAGTCGACTGAATATCCCAAAAATGTAGTCGATTAAGATGATTTTTTAGTCGACTAAATTTGCGGTAGTCCACTTTCTGAAGATTGACCATTTGCTCGACTAAAACAGCAAGGTAGTCGACTAAAAGGGGGCAGGTTGGTGGATAGTTCTTGATCAGGGGCAAATTGGTTATTAATTAATTAATGAGGAGCAAAAGGGTCAAAAAGCCCCACTTGGTTGTATTATCAGCTAGAGAAAATTATCAATTCCAACCCCTAGTTTATTATATAAGAAAGGTTTGTAATATACTTTCTATCATTATTTTTTCAACACATTGTCTATTATGAATTGAAATGTCATGTTTGTGAGTTATATCAGCGTAAAATATACCTTTAATCTTAGTCGTTATTTTGACTTATATTTACTTATTATAATTTATTAATTATGTCGAATAAAAATAAATCAACACTTAAAAATAAATAATACATTTTTTTGTTCTTATATTAATAAAGTTGGCTTTTACGCAAAGATATCAGTACTTTACTTGAAATTCTTCATAGTGATCTAGCTAATCCAAAAGAATGCATCTTTGAAATAATTCATTGGAAATCCATAACTTACGTATTAAAAAATAACCACTTGTTGAAAGAAGAAAATTTTAGAGTGCTATTTTGGGAAATAAGGAATCTAAAAAACACAAGCTAACTAGAACATGGTCTATGTAGATACACTCCTATCGAGTCCATCTGGAGAAATCTTTACACGCCTCTGGTGGCTGCGGGAAGAACTGGGTGTTCCAATCATACTTCCTAATTGTATATTTTGTTACAACAGAAAAATATTATTTTTACAGTTACTGCAGATAAGTTATATTCATTACTATCAAAACGACGTCGTTTTGAGATTGAAAGATTAAGAAATTATAATTATAAAGACTATAATAACTTAAAATAAATTAAAATTATAAAAATACTATAATTTCTGCTCCAAAACGACGTCGTATTGGGCAGTTATATGCAGTAACTGCAGAAAAAGTGAACCATTTGTTACAAACTAACATTTATCTTAGGAGACGGTTATACTTACTATTATTTTAATCTTACTACTCTTACTATTTCATTGGTTGGCATTGGATCAATTTGATATCAATTTTTATTAATTTACTTTCACAGTATCATAAGATTATAACTTCTCTTTGATTTTAGTAATATGTTGTGTTCATTTTATAAGACTAATCAATGAAAGAAAAACCTCAGCGTTGAAAATTGCCTATGACTAACACGTGCTTGCTTATTTTTTAATGTTGATTTCTCTGACCACTTTCTCATTAGGTGTTTCTCCTTTAGCTCTACTCATTTCAGCATCAAGCTGCAAATTTCTTGTTCGTTATTTTGCCCCTTGATTGTTAGGTTTCATGTAGAGTTCGTTTTCCATTACAATCATGGGGTTGGTGGTTCATATTTTCTTGTCTACAATCCTTCCTTTCTTCCTCTTTGTGTTCATGATAATCAACATAATTTGGAGATCACGAACTCAAACTCCAAGTTGCCACCAGGACCAAAGAAACTACCTCTCGTAGGGAACATCCACCATCTAGGAACTCTGCCTCATCGCTCCCTAGCAAGATTGGCAAATCATTATGGCCCTCTCATGCATATACAGCTTGGTGAGCTTTCCTGCATAGTGGTATCCTCACCACAAATGACCAAAGAGGTGATGAAAACACATGATATCATCTTTGCAAATAGGCCTCATGTGCTTGCTGTAGAAGTTATCACTTATGGGTATAAGGGCATGACCTTCAGTCCACATGGAACTATTTGGAGGGAAATGAGAAAGATTTGTGCAGTGGAGTTACTAGCACCCAAGCATGTTGAGTCCTTCAGATCAATTAGGGAAGAAGAGTTGTCAAATCCTGTCAAGGAGATATCTTTGAGTGAAGGGACGCCAATCAGTCACAGTAAGAAGATTAATTCATTGGCATATGGATTAACATCACGGATTGCTTTAGGTGGAAAATCAAGAGACCAACAAGTTTATATGGATCTTATGAAGGATGTCTCAAAGGCAGTTGCAGGGTTTCTCTCTTGCTGATATGTATCCTTTCATTGGAGTTCTTCAAGTTCTTACTGGGATTAAGACTAAAGTTGAGAAGCTCCATCGAGAAATGGATAGGAGACTTCAGAACATTGTAAGGGATCACAGAGACAAAACTTTGGAGACAGAAGCTGCTGGTGAAGAAAATGGGAAAGATCTAGTTGATGTTCTTTTAAGGCTTAGGAAGAATAATGACCTCGAACATCCTCTATCTGACAATATTGTCAAAGCAACCATTTTGGTTAGTATGTTTTTGTTAAAAATCCATGCAAAATTGCAAAGATAAATAGATCAAATAAAACATTACCTAGCTAAGTTTTTTTTTTTTTTTTTCAATTTTTTTCATGGTCAACAATTGTTTGATGCGTGCAAAGTACGATTGATAATACTAGCCTTGAACATCTTTTATAGTATTGTCAAAGCAATAATTTATTTCAATATTTAACCTATAAAAACCTTGCAGAATTTCAAAATCTGGGTCATAATACTAGTCGTGATAGGTGCACTTCTTATTACGTTCATTTATATGTAGTTTTATTCTCTGGTTTACAGCAATTGGCTAGCTGCCAGAACACTACATATCACCTTATGTTTAGATGGAAGTGCTGGTTTTAAGTTATTTCACACTTAAATTGATCCTTTCCCTATATATATAATAGTCGTTCTTATCAGCTAAATTTCACTTTCACGAGCAATATACTGCAGAGAAATCATAGTGAAACAAAAGTACCTAATAAAATTAAGCAAAACGAGAACGTTACATCGTCATTTTAAGAAATCAAAATCCCTTGACAAAATCTCCAGCTACAAGGAAAAATTCATTCTCATGAAATAACTCCAAAATGAAAAGTAAAACGCACAAAATCTATGCATATTGAAGCTCATTGAGATTTCACATGCTGCAGAACAACATTATAGGCTTCATGCTCCTCCCCAAAATCCTGCAAGTAAGTCAAGAGTTAAATAATGATAAAGCAAGACAAATCACTATGAACAAACATTTCCATTTCAATAAAGTTCATACCTTGACAACCACACAGGAGCAACCAGTTACCTTCCTAGCTTTTCCTTCTGAATCATACTTGCACAACTGCAGGGATAAGGCCCGCCAGAATTAATACAAGAAACAATTAAATAAAACTAAGTAGTCTAGGAGAAACATTTAAGAGTATAAATAAAGAATAATCAACATTCAAAATTGACAAACAAAATTTAATTCCACAAAGGAATGAAAGTAAAATGGTTTACTGCCAATGACACTTACACCAGCCCATTCACCCAGGGTCTTTGCACTTGGGACTGTCAGCAGGCTAACATTGTGCTCAGCGCAAAGGGCCTTGACGAGTTTAACATAGTCAGGTTGGTCACAATCTTCCGCTAGAACACAGAGTTGTGCAGCGTGCTTCTCAATCACTTTTGCACCTTCATGAAGGCCTCGTGCCAGACCACCATAAACAAGAGATTTTTTTAGCACAAGCTGTAAGGCAGTCATTATATCCATGGGCTCCCCTGGAATACCAGCAGCAGCAGCAGCAGGGGCTGCTACTGGCTCAGCCGCAACGACGCCACCTTCGTCACTACAGAGGAAAAATATCATGAACAGAGGAACCCATAGAAGAATTGCTAGAATTGCTACTCGAAGAAGGATAAGCAATTAAAAGAGAGACACGCAAAACACAACACAAAAACTGAAGAATAAGGACAACTTAACAAACGGTCTGAAGAAGAATAAATTTTACAAGTTGATAAACATGTATTACATGACATAGTTCATGCGTAGGGCTCTCAAATCGAATTCGCTAACCAATCAAGTTCAATGTACAGAAATATAAAGTATAAACCCACCAGTTTCATAATATAAATAACAACAATAACTAAACTCACAGGTCCCTAATTTTAAACAATTATCAAAATTTTCACCCGAGGTTATTGAGAATAACAAATTTACAATCACACATAAAAGCAAAATAATCATACCCTGACATTTTTTCCTTGTTGATTTCAAAAAAACAAGCTTTCCTTCCTGCACCAAAAAAAAATAACAAATAAATAAAAAATCAGATCTTGTGCAATGAAGAAGCATTCAGACAATCAAACAAAGGCTTCCTCTACTATTTTTGAAGTTAATAAACTACTTGAGAGTGGGAAATTGTGAAATTGGCCACTTCCCTACTGCACCATTGAAATATGTTAAAATTAAATTGATTAAAACTGCAAACAATTGATTCGAACTTTACTCACTATTCAGTGATGTTTAAGACGACAATTATAACATGAGAAATGTAAGAGTTTGATAAAATAAAAGATTAGCAAAAGAACGAACTAACAGATACAGAAGAAGACGATGTCGCCGATATCAGAAGAACCCTAGAAACAAAGCTGCGAGTTTTAGAAACTGCATCATAAGAGAAGAACCCTAGTTTATATTTTATTCGCTTAATTTGGGCCTCATGTGTGCAGCTAAGCCCAATCAAAGAGGTTAAGCCCAAAAGAATTTTAAAAACTAAAGTAAAAAAGTCAAATTATCTAAAGTCTAAATCATTTGTTATCACAATTTACGTTAAAAAAAAATAGTAATCACTTATCACAACAAAGCGAAATTTAAATCTATGATGTGATGTGATCACAGAAAACCTCGATGAGGACAACCAAAAAAATCAAATACAAAACCCAACATTTCATTTGGACATACAATATGACCAAAAACACTTAACATACAAGCTAATCCCAAAATAAAATGATATTAATAAAAATTCACCAAAAAAATAACATTAATAGACAAGCTCTAAAATTATTTTCTTAGTTAAGAATTTATCTACAAATATACAAAATATAACATTTTGCAATGTACCAAAATTATTTTGATGTATATAAGATTGATTTAGAAATTTCGTGCGTGCGTGTGCCATTTTGGGCTTTTTATACTTATCCTATAATTTATGAAATTTTAGTTATTGTTTGTTATTTATATTTTTGTTATTTTTTTATTCTCTTTTGATTATGCATTATTATTTTTAATTCTATTTGATTTTATTTTTATTTTATTTTATCTTTTTAAGATTGGAGAACTAAATTGTTATTTGATTATTTTTTGTTTAATAAAATTTAAAAAAGAAAAATATTTTTTTCTAGTAATCATTACTTTAGTCTTCTGTTTAGGCAATGGGTTATTACTTCGATATTATTATTATTTTCACAATGGTAATTTCAATATTGCAAGAAATCATTAAAACAATATTGTTTTGCTTATTATATATAAAATCATTAAATTTTCATAGTAAAGGTAAAAATATATATATATATTAATGCGAGTTGTCGATTAAGTAACAAAAAGTATTTAAAAAGTTATAAAAAATGATTTTTTTATGTTTAATAAATAAATCAATGATAAATTTTTCCTGCATTATATTTTGTATTTTTCTCTTTCATTCCACGTCCTAAAATATATAATATGTAATAATATGTTTATCTTTTTCCTATTTATTTATTTTCAACATTATTAGATCAAAATACATTTTTTTTCTCTTTCCTTGAAATTTTAATTTAATAATATTAGAAAAAAAAAATATATATATATATATAGAGAGAATCAACTTACACTAAAAATAAAAACTCTTACATGAAATTTTAATCATTAATTTACGTGCCTTTATTGATTATGATTTATTGGATCATATTAATTAATTAAATAATATGACCTAATAAATCTTTATTTTTGATTTTTGAAATAATGGTTAAAATTTACTATAAAACTTATTATTCTTATACCGATGTAGGAATATATATATATATATATATATATATATATATATATATATATATATATATAAAAGAGGTTTGTTATGGAATATTTCCATATCCTAACCACCTACCCAAGGATCCTTAAAAGATATTATCCAATTATCCTAACAATATAAAACAGTAAGGCTACTAATGAAAAAGTCCATATCCCAACAGAAAGGAAGTTGAATCCTACTACAACTGGGAGATCTACACAAGTCCAAGAGGTAACCCTTATAAATAAGAGGTTAAAGACCCCAGGTACACACTTTTGAACTCATTTACTACTTCTGTCCACACTGTGCACACACCCACGTCTCGACTATAAGCCTATTGCTTGTGCGCAATGATGGAAATATTGGCTATAAGTCAACCAAGATACCTATCCATATGATATATCTGAGCGCATATCATACAGTATAGCAACACGGTTCTCTAAGACCGAACATTGGCGCCGTCTGTGGGAATCGACAAATTTTGACTCTCATCCATGGTGAACACGCGCGGCATAGCACAAAGCTACAGATTGCAGGCTACCTCGCGGGCCCTGAAATTGCTGAAACCATATATATATGAGGATACAAACCCTACCGCAAAAAAGGCATTTCATCCTCCGAGAGACTCTAAAATAGAGCTCTAGATCCATGCAGATGACGATTTGACAAAGATTCTTGTCGTCGCAATTCTTGATGGAGCAAGTGAAGACCCGGAAGTCATTAAATCATAAGGAAAAAGCTTCAATCCAAAAGAGGGCTTAAAATTTAAAAGCTCGGCCTTGAGCTCCAACTCAGCCCAACCAAGGGCTTCGAGTTTAATAGCTCGGCATCAGCCATGAGCTCCAGTTAAGCCCAACCAAGGGCTTTAAGATTAAAGATCGGCATTAGCCTTGAGCTTAGCCCATCAAAGAGCTTGAAGTTTAATAGCTCAGCCTCAGCCTTAAGCTCATCCCAACAAAGGGATTCAAGATTAAAGCTCGGCTTCGGCCTTGAGCTCCAACTCAGCCCAACCAAGGGCTTCAAAGATTAAAGCTTGACCACGACCTTGAGCTTCAACTCAGCCTTAGTCATAGCTTCAGGCTCCGAGATCAAAATGAAGATGGAATTGGAGAGATGTGATCATAGCAAAAGGATCACACCCCAATCCACCATAAAAATGGAGACGGAATTGGAGAGATGTGATCCTAACTAAAGGATCACACCCCCGATCCGAAAAAAGAAGAAGATGGAATTGTAGAGATGTGATTCTAGCAAAAAAGATCACACCCCAATCCGAGAAGATGAATTTGGAGAGAACGTGATCTTAGAAAAGGATCACACCCCAATTTGAGATAAAAGAAAAATCGAGGCGGCATATGATGTCGGGCTGCTATTCAAGATTTTGGCAACAAAGCCAAATGACAAAGTTTGCGGCCCAACAGGCCAGCTTCAAATTAATAATCCATTGCTGATGAAGCGTTGCTCAAAGTAGAAAGCCACGGTATGCGAAGCCGAGCTCAAACAAAATATGACAAAAAGTCTAGTCCAATAGTAAAGCCACGACACATTAAGCCGGGCTAAAATCAGAAAGGCAAAGATACTACCTTCAAAAGTGTAGACAAGGCAAAAGCCAAGTCAATTTAAAGAAAGCCACGGTATATGAAGCTTGGCTCAAAATGAAGAAGGCAAAAAACTGCCTTAGTAACTTAAGACTACAACAGCAAAGCCAAGTCGTTAAGGGTTTGGCCACAAAGGCCTAACAGGATGGCCTCAAATTAAAAATCCATCGCGAATGAAGCGGGGCTCAAAATAAAAGTCACGATATACGTATTCGGGCTTAAAATCGAGGAGGCGAACTCGTCCTTCAAGAATCCAAGATTATGGCAAAAGAAGCCAAGTTTGTCAAAAACAAGAGAAGTCATGGTATTCGAAGCCGGACTAATCGTTCAAGAAGGAACGAAAGACCTTCCCAAAATTAAGATATAGGCAGCAAGTCAAATCCAAAAGGGGAAGTCGTAGTACAAAAATGCGTGCTCCCTAAAGTACAATACACCTTTGCAAAATGTCAAATCCATGCTAATAGAGATTTCGGTATGCGAAACCGAGCCAAATCCAGAACCAGGACACTTAAAGCCAGGAAGTGCAAAGTCGGATTAATTATTAAGGAGGCACGAAACCTAGTCAAAATTAAAGAGCCTCGATAAGATAAGCCGAGCTCAAAGTAAAAAAAAAGGCAAACATCGCCTCACCACTTAGAAGAGGTAACCCTTATAAATAAGAGATAAAAGACTCCATGTACAAACTTTTGAACTCATTTACTACTTCTACCCACACTGTGCACTCACTCACGTCTCGGCTAAAAGCTTAGCTTGTGCGCAATGATAGGTATATTGGCTATAAGCCAACCAAGATACCTAGTCATAGGATATCTTTGAGCGCATACCATACGATATAACAATACGGTTCTCTAGGATCGAATAGTGTCAAATTTAAAATTTGACACTGATGTCAACAGATCCTAGCTATATATATATATATATATATATATATTTGACTGAGAAGCTGAAAGGGGTTTAAAATCGGGTGGAGTGTCAATATTGGCTGCCAACCATTTTCTTCTTTTTTTTCTTCTTATTTTTTTGTTTTGTTATTACATTTTCTCGCGAAGTGAATAAGAAATGGAATTTAGAAGCGAAGGTGAAACAACAGCGTGTTGAACTTATTTGGACAATTTGCAATTTCAACCACTCGAATGTTTTATTTTACTGTTAATATAACTAGCAACAGTCACTCATTTTATTTGTTTGGACAATACATTTTATTTTTGCATTGCCACATTTTTTTCTTCAATTCTTTTTTCTCTTTCTCCCTCTGATTTTTCATTTTTAGTACTTGAGAGTTCCTTTTCTCTCTGTTTCTACATTTAAGATGTCGTTTTCTCGGGAAACAAACAAACAGATTCTTCCACAATAAGACCACCACCATAAATAATTATAAAAGAAAAATAAATTAAGCAACAAAAGATGCAAGTAAAAAACCAATCCCACCACTAAATTTTACCAAAATATCTTCCTTGTCCCTTTTCGCCCACTTTCTCTTTCCTCATTTCATTTTAAAAAAAAAAAAAGAATAAAAAAAGAAAAGAAAACCCTAGAACGGGAGAGATTTCATCCCCCACAAATCTCTTCCTTCTCTCTCCTCCATTTTCTTTGTTCCCTCTCAACAAGTTCCAAATTTTTCCATCGTTTCTGAATTCCAAGTTCCTTGTCTGTTCTTATTTTCCTACTCAAGGTTAGATTCCATCTCTTCACATTTTTTCCCCTAATTTATTTTTGGGATTTTTCTAAATTTCCATATTTTTTTTATTGTAAATTCGAGAGCTTTTGATATGCAATTGCATGATATTGATGCTAATTTTCGTGGGTATTTCACAGATCTGGTGGATTATATGGTTAATTCTGGTTCCAAGGAATGCCGCTTTTTTTGCCAAAAAGCGATACGATCCAAATTCGCGAGGTGTGGAACGATAACCTGGAAGAGGAGTTCGATCTGATTAGGGAAATCGTGGATGATTATCCCTACATCGCGATGGACACGGAATTTCCAGGAATCGTTCTTCGACCGGTGGGGAATTTCAAAAACAGCTACGATTACCATTACCAAACCCTAAAGGACAACGTGGACATGCTCAAGCTGATTCAATTGGGTCTAACCTTCTCCGACGAGCATGGGAACCTTCCCACGTGCGGCACCGAAAGGTGTTGCATATGGCAATTCAACTTCAGGGAATTCAAAGTGAATGAGGACGTTTTCGCCAATGATTCGATTGAGCTTTTGCGTCAGAGTGGTATTGATTTCAAGAAGAACAACGAGAAGGGTATTGATGCGAAGCGTTTTGGTGAGCTATTGATGTCATCTGGGATTGTATTGAATGATAATGTTCATTGGGTAACTTTCCACAGTGGTTATGATTTTGGTTACCTTTTAAAGCTCTTGTCTTGTCAGAATTTGCCTGATACCCAAGTTGGGTTCTTTAATTTGATCAACATGTACTTTCCAACTGTGTATGATATCAAACATCTCATGAAGTTTTGCAACAGTCTTCATGGAGGGTTGAACAAGCTTGCGGAGTTGTTGGAGGTTGAGAGGGTTGGGATTTGTCATCAGGCTGGTTCTGATAGTTTGCTCACATCTTGTACATTCAGGAAATTGAAAGAGAATTTCTTTAGTGGCTCTTTGGAGAAATATGCTGGTGTCTTGTACGGTTTAGGTGTTGAGAGTGGACAGAGTTTTCATTGAGGAAAAAAAAAAAATCTAAAAAAAAAAAAATTATGAGATTAGAAAGAAAGCAAATTCTTATAAAGTGGGTAGATCTCTATTTGTTTGAGCTGTTGTATATCTGGTGAATACCAACTTCTATGTAACCGTTTGGCATTAAGTGTCTTAAATTCAAAAACTCTTTTTTTACTACATGTCCTGAGCTTTTGTATTATCTTTACATCTTTTAGCCACTGAATTCAATTTCAATTTGGCATGACAGGACTACGTCTATCATTGATAGCTTAATTGCTTTTGAGCAATTTCTGGTCTCATCCATCAGACCATTTCTTCAGTTTTGTTGGTCATTCAGCTTGAATAAAACTTAAAAGGAACATGACTATTCCGTGTTTGTTTTTTTTTTTTAATTTAAAGAAATAAAAAACTATGCTGTTATACTTGTATATTTCCTAGTCTGCCATTGTTGTATATCAAAATTAGAATGACAACTGATAACCATTATGGAAGAAAATTTTGGATTGAATACAAGAGGAGGTAAAGCATTGGCTTGCATTATGTTTGCTGCTTGGAGTTTCCCCCTTGTTAAGCAACGGTTATACTTCTGCTGCTTTATTTATTGGTTTATCATTAGACATTAATGTTTATACATTTCCTAGAACCATAGGGAGAAAATCTTAGTAAGAAAAGAGGTGGATATATAGTTCTGCTGGTGTTTTAAGTGGAGAACATTACACATGTTTTCATAGAAAACATATGAGACTTTTTCAGCGGAGAAACAAGAACTGGATAGGAACGAAGTAGAAAGATTTGACATAATGGTCTTGTAGTTGTATTTTCTTTGTCAATTAGAGACAGCGTGTGTGTGTTTTATTGATTTTAATTAGGTACTCTCGAGAAGGTCATAGACTCATTCATGTTTTCTTCTTTCTTGTGTGCTAATTTGCTTTTTTGCAGGATGTTGGCATCAACATAACAACAACAGTTTCGTGGTATGAACTGTGAAGGAATTGAACGCACTGTACTTTCTGTTGCTTTTGTGATTCTTGCAAAAATTGTCATAAGGAAGGTGATGGAATTTCGATTTTATTTTAGCATACTTTACATTTTGAAATTGAGTTTACTAATAATCTGATCTTAGTTTCTCACTAACCAATATATACAGGGTGTGCATGACAACCATTCCATTCCCTAGCACTGTTTATGAAAAGAAACAATTTTTTTCTATTTCTGTTCCTTGGAACAATTTCTGAGAAAAAAAATGTGTTTGATAACATGTTCTATTTTTATTCCGAGAATGAGAATTACGTTTGATAACATAACAAATAATATAATAAAAAATAATTCCTATTAAATGTAAAAAAAAATTGGATCATCCCTTTTCTTTCCATATGATGTGGTTGTGGTGGTGGCGACGGCGGGGGTGGCATGGTGGTGGTGGCGGCGGCGGCGGCGGTATGGCGGTGGTGGCGTGGTGATGATAGTGGTGGTGGTTGTTGTGATGGCAGTGGCTGTTGTGATGGCAGTGGCTGTGGCGATGACGGTGGTAATGGTGGCGACGACGGTGGTAGTAGTGGGGATGGTGGTGGTGACGACCGTGGCTGCGACAATGGTGGTGGGGATTGTGGTTGGTGGCATAGGTGGCGGTGACAATGGTAGCAGTGGCATGGTAGTGGTGGTTGTGATGACATCATGGAGGTGGTGGTGGTGGCAGTGGCTGCGGCGGTGGTAAGTTATAATAGTGGTGGTGGTGGTGACGGTAGTGACTGTGACGATAGTGGTGGTGGTTGGTGGCGGTGGCGGTGTCGGTGGTGGCTGCAGCAATGATAGTGGTGGTGATGGTAGCGGCGGCGTTGTGGTGGTGGTAGTGGTGGCGATGGTGGTGGTGGTAGTCGTGTGGTGATGACGATGATGGCGGTGGCGGCAATGATTGCGATGATGGTGGTGGTGGTTGATGGCGGTAGTGGTGGTGGTGGTGGTGACGATGATGATGATAGTGGTGGTGGTGGTGGTGGTGGTGGTTGCAGCGGTGGTGGTGGTGATGGTGGCATGGTGGTAGTGATGGGTGAAGGTGGTGGTGATGGTGGCGGTGGCATCGTAGTGGTGGGGGGTGGTCATGACAACACTAATGGTACGACGGCGGCAGCGACGATAATGGCAGTGGTCGTGTTGGGAAGATGGTGGTGGTGGTGGAATAGATGGAGAGTAATTAAGAGAGATAAGTGTTTCTCATTTTGAGTCCGAGAACAAAAAAGCAGAAATTTTTTGATTCTTTTTTCTGTTTCCCAGCACAAAAATTAATCCGGTTCATCCCGGGAACAAAAAAATGAACCGGTTTTACCAAACGAGTTTTCTATCCATTTCTGTTCCTGGGAACAGAAATTAAAAAAAAAATTGATTCCGGGAAGGTTGTCATGCGCACCCATAGCCTTAGAATTTAAAGGCCTAATTAAATTATAAAAGTTAAAAAACATTATGTTAATTTTAATAGCTTTATTAATTATAATTTTTTTTGAAACCGATCCTAATTACCTCTCTGAGTTGAATCGGCTCTTTGAGCCCTCTATAAAACTAATCAAGAGTTCGGAACTTGTGAAAGATTAAATTTTAAACCCCTCCTTAAATCCTTTCACTACCTACTCAGCTCTAATGCACTAACTGAGCTATCCACTTTGGGTAGCTTTATTAAATTTTTAATCGGAAATGTTATACTTACAACCACTTCTATATTTATTGGATCAAAATCAAATCAATGATTAACAACCCTAAAAATGGTTATAAGAGACTGTAAGGAAAAAAAAATATTATAAGTATAACCTCCCTCATTTTTAATTAGGTTTCTATAGTTTGTTTTTAACTAGAGCTTTATAGATTTAAAAACTTTTAAATAGGTCCTTATAATTTAACAAAAAATTCTATTAAATCCCTACTAATTATAAAATTTATAATCAAAGTCTGTAAAACCTGTAACAGCAACACATAATAACTTGGAAATGATTGTAAATATTTATTAACGGAATCTAACGGTCATAAGATAGTAAGGACTTAATATAACATTTTCAAAAATATAAACACTTTATTAAAAATTTATAAATTATGAGATTTATTTAAAAAAAAAAATCCATGAAAGTTTACATCGTAAATTAGACATCATAAGAACTCACAGACAGGTTTATTATACTATCTAAAGTAAAAGGTGAAGAAACGACATGTCTATTTGCCCTTTTTCTTGTCCTAATGTTGTTTTTAACTTAACAATGTTAATGAAGAAGAGCACATTCCCTGCATGAAGCATGTAACATGATCATAACACTTAATTCTGTCTCTAGGTTTGTCACCTGTATCTTACAACGGAAAAGAAAGCTGACCCATTCATGTTTCTATCACATAACAGGAGAGCATGATATACAATACCTCGATTTGGATGACGGGGATGATCCTAGATGTTCATTGTTTAACCTTCATACAAAAATATGAGGGACTTGTTCCCATTTCATACTAAATATGATCGATTATGTTTCCATTCAGCACAATGACCAGATTCTCAACGAGATGTCTTCCATTTTCCATTACGTAAGAAATTTTAAAACAAATTCTAGTTTTATAGCTTTATCTTATAATACCCTCCCAAGTTATATGACCCAAATTGTCTATTTCAAAACCACAACAACAAAAAAATGAAACTTTTTTTACAAAGACGAATACTCTAATGCTTATCCTCTTTACTTTGCCTTTTCAAACTTAGTTTGTTAAAAATATATTGATCTGCATCCATTGATATAAAATAAGCGTAGACAACCTCCTACAGTATTGAGTGAATTTTTCGAAATAAATAATCAGATTACAGATGTTCAAATCCATCAATGATGAAAATTGCAGAAATGTTTCATATTCAACTCTTATCTCCAGCAGAATGTTTCTTATGGCTCATACAAGCCGATGAAAAAGGTCATACTTTCCGTCTTCCCATTGGGAAGATAGAACATTCATACAAACCATGAAAAAGGTTCTACTTTCCATCTCCTCTTTGATATATCATATCTTTCTCCCCTGCAAAGCCTCAAGTTAGAACATTGGTTTCAATTTTAACAGATATATAACTTAAATATGTATCTCTGACAGTTATAAGCGTGGGGGTCAATATATCAGAATTTCTTTTCTTTCTGAGAATAAAAATTTCCATCAAAGCACCGCTCAACACGAACTCAACTGAAAGTCTGAAACACTAACCTTTTGCCTTATGCTGCTCTCTTGCGCTTAAGCGGCTTGATATGCTCCACAATATAACTGATAACTTCTTTCAAGGTAGCCTTCCTTTTCTCCTTGAAGTTCCAAAGCTCCAAAACAGTATACCCACCGCTTGGATTGTATTCATTTAATTCTTTCAAGGCTTTAACAACCGCTGAATGTATGTCATCTCCCCATTCCTGCTTGAGACTTTGTAACTTCTCATCTTCCACATCTATAATTGCCTGTATCAATTCAACATCATTATGTGTGATCAGTATCATACTATTTCTCTGCTCTGAAAGGAATAATGAAACCTGGATCAGGAGCTAAAAAGAGTCCAATGGTATAATGCAGGTCGTGTCAGTAACCTAACATATTATATAATTACAGACAACAAAAACCTTTTTTTGGGGGGGACAAGGAAAGCATATGAAGCAAATTTCTGGCTTGCATGAACAGAACATATACAAGTGAAACAAACAAATCGAAAGGCATAACTATGTTTTGAACACACGAAGCCAGTCTTGAAGATACATGCCTCTGGTTTATCATCAACGATGATCACTTTAAATGGATGCCAGGCAGAATTCTTCACGTTCTCCTGCCATAAAGAGCAAAGCTCAACTCCCTTTGTCCCAGCATCTTCAAGAGGAAATCTTTTCTTGCAGATATCCACAAAAACCTTTTGATCAAGCTCTCCCATTCTCTTGAGCCCAATATTAGTTTTAGTTGAATTCAGCATATCATTTAACCCCTAAAACATTGGAAATGAAAAAGGGATAAACTTTAGTCTCCCACAATCTACTCATCACACAATAACAGAATTTCAAAATTCTTATTTCCTACAGAAAGGGGAAGAGAATCTTCTTGCAAATTTGTTTACAGCTCAGCATGACTAGATACATGCACGAAAGCAATCACTTGTTAGTTGATTATCTTCAAGAAATCATGAAGTGTATGGTTAAAGGAAAGCAAATAAGTATGAGTAACATTTTTTTAAATATGAAAAAATTGTATTAGATAGTAAGTAAATAAGATCATACATCATTTACTAAAACAAATAAAATCATACTTCTATTAATTCTTTGCGAGCTTCCTGTAGTTCATCATTGCTAAGGCGCTCCTTGAAAATGAGGGTTTTATTCATTTCCTCCATACCTTCCAAATTTTCTATTTTTTCCAGCAAATCATCATTCATTTCTTTCATCTTACTCTGGACACCTGTATCATCTTCATCTCCAAGATGCTTCATAACTTGCAATTTCCCTTTTAACTCCTCAATTTCCATTTCCAACTTCTGTTTGGCATCCAGCTTTTTTTCCAACTCAAGTATCTTGTTCAAGGCCTCCTCTTTCTCTCTCTACAAAGTTGAGATCCACATAATCAAAAAACATTCAAAATATGTAAAAATTAAGTGAAACACAACATATGCTAAAACATCTTCTCGTGACCAAGACACTAAGTAGGAGCCAAACCTTTTGCTCCTCAACAAGCCTTAAGACATTCTCATCAGCAATCTTCTGCTCCTTTGAAGCCAAAAGGAGTGATTCATTCCTCAAATCTTTCTGGAAGGACAAAGAGATTATATTAGGATCTTGTAAAAGCACATCATAAATGCTAATAATTTCAGAGTCTAAAGGCACCTCAAGCATGACAAGGATAGAAAGTGCAATATCAAGTATTGCATCCTTTGAGGGCTGTGTATGGAATGAAAAAACGCTTCCTTTTTTTCAAAAATAAATAACATTGGGTCGTTGAGTTTAATGTTCTATATGACATATGACTATACCAAAGCTTTTTACTAATTTTCAACATCAATGACGCAGTGAAAACTGAAATTATTTTTATGCATTGATATTTCCTGAAATGAATGGAAGCCGCACATTTGGCAATATTGACTTTAGGTCCAATTTGACAAACGGTGAAAGGCCAATGAAAGGGGGCGTTGTTTAAAGGAGAAGATAGGATCAAAACAAAAAACTTAGCTCAAATCTGTAGCAACCAAAGGCAAAAACAGGCCAAAAGGTTTGCAAGGACAATTATGATAACCAAGTAAGATCAAGGGTAAAAAAAATCATTAAAATGAGGAAATATTAAAAGCCAAAAAAATTGTAATATACATTACCTTCTTCTTGTCCTCTTCAAGTTTTTGTCTTTCTTGATCCGTTAGTACCTCACGTTTGTTTAGATCTCTGCTCCAGGAATCAAGCTTCCGTCTTTTTTCCTCCAATTCACTACTCAACTTTTCTTGTTCATCCAAGATCCTTCGTACCTCATCACGTGCTCTACGCTGCATCTTCCTTGATTCTGACAAAGAAATGAAACAATTTTGTAGTATTACCAAATTTTTGATATTCTTTGTGCTCATAAACGTAAAAGAATGTATTTCAGAATAGTGAAACATACATAGCCACATTTGAAACATACGGATTATATATGCAAGCAGGCAAAATTAGAAGCCGCAAACACAAAGTATACAAACCTTCAACAAAAGCACTGTGTAGCTTGTCTTTATCCTCAAGCATCCTACTCAACGACATGTTCTTCTCATTATACTTGTACTGCATTTCGTTCAAGGTTTCATTTGTAATATCAATTTTATTAGCTAGGTTTGCCACAATACTATTTCTGCATTCAGATGCTTCTTGAACAATATCTGCAACCGTCCTCAACCTTCCTTTGCTGCGGAGGTATTCCCCGATTGCTCCTTCACAATTATAATCATCTTCCCGTGCAACCCATCCATAAATGTCTGAGCCAGCCTGCAACTTCCTTGAATTCCAATCCTTTTTACCATGACGCGCAGTTTCAAATGATTTCTCAAATTCACTTGCATTCATGAAACCATTCCAATCATTATTAAAGTCTATTACAGCTTGAGCAACCAGGTCACCATCTTTGAAGAATATATGAACATCTACCGGTCTATATTTAACAAAATTTTTCAACCAGTATCCAGAATCCTGCAATTTACTCTGTATGTTAATAATTATGCCCATCCAAGGCCAAACATAAAGATCATCTTGCTGAATAGGTTGATTGACAGCTTGGGGTACAGCTGGCCGCTGCATTTGCTCTGCTTCATTGGCTAGCTCAGTCTCCAAATACTTTGCCAGAGCAAGATGGTTTGCCTTTTGTATTCCACTTCTGTTAGCAGAACCCTTACCCACTCCTGATGCATGTTGCAATAAGTCCTTATATTTGTAATCTTGTTTCTTTTTACCAGCACAGAAAGGACATCTAAGAGTGCCATTCAAACTTTTAACCTTGTATTTCCCAGACCTTAAATGTTCATATGGTTTCTCTGAATAGTCATTAATCTCAGATTCGCTAATATCTGACTCTTCTTCAGAGCTGTAGTCCATTGAAACTCTGCATACAAACACAAAGACAGTTAGTTTAGGAGGAAAGGTTGCACATAATTTGATGGGGAAGAAATTTCAAAAAGCATCAAAGCAAAAAACTTGCATAAAATAACTTGCGAAATGCTCAATATTGCACCCAAAAACCAAGAAAACAATGAAAAAAATAATATACTACAGAGTGCCAAGCAAACAACAGTCTGACTTGGAACATGATGTTCTCACCATTTGACATACCCACAGGTTCATGAAATGAGTATAGAGCCAGAAAGAAAAAGCAACAGTAGCAAACAGTCTATGACTCCCTATTCCCTAAGTATAAGCATAGTATTTGGAATAAATGGCATTGGTTACTTTTTCCTTTGGAAAAAAAGTATTGATTTTACAAAACCCAATTCTTGAAGTAGAGAAAAGATCAGAACCAAAAAGATAAGCTAATCCAACATGATACTAGGGCTTTATATTTTTGAACGAGAGAATGATATCTCCACCATAGACCATTCTTTAAGCATCAGTGCACAACATGGACAGTGAATGAATGCATGTTCCATGGATAATGGATGACATTTAACTCAAGTATTGTTATATCCATATATCAGTAAAACTCACAGTCTACTGAATTTAGCATCTGTATAAAACACACATTAATCAATGATAAATAGTAACATATAGGGCAACCTAGTGCTATAAAGCTCCCACTATGTACAGGGTCCAAGAAAAGGTCAGACTCACACACATTGTGTGAGTGCGTCTATAGTAGGTAGCCTCATCTTGTATTTGCAAGAGGCTGATTGCATGATTCGAACCTATGACCTTCAGGTCACATGGCAACAACACCAACTGTTATGCCGAAGTTCCCCTTCATAAATACACCACTCTCGATTAAACCCCGACTACAAGGGTGGGGTGAGGGCAATTCTTGAACACAACCTTACCCTTGCATAACTACAAAGAGACTATTTCCCGAATTCCAACCTATGACCTTTTGTCATAAAACAGCAGTTGCCCTTCATAAATAATCACATGTAATTCAGGAAGGAAAAAAAAACAGAACAAAGGTTGAATATAATAATAATAATAAAAAAACTTAGAAAACTGTTGAAACAAGCATGAAAATAGAAGACACTTTTCCAGAGTACAGGTTAAAAAACTGGTTGTTTAGAAAAAGTAAACAGAACTTGTCATTGACAATTTAATATTAAGAACGGTGGCTCTGAATAGCATATTTTACATTGCAGAGGAATTTGTCTCAGCAGTGGCAGATAGAGAACAAATTCCAGGAAGATGCATAGTATAATTTTGCTTTCATAAGAGAAAAAAAGCATTAGAGAGAGAGAGACTGATGGGGGGGGGGGGGGGGGGAAGAAAAAAGTGGTGCAGCTTGGAGGGAGGATAAGATGACATCCAAAGCAAAACAAACTGTTGAGGGCGCAAACTAAGTGTGCAGTATATAAATTTAGAACTACCATCACTCTCCCATTAAACCCTGACTAGGGAGGGTTGTACGCAGCCTTACCCTTACATATTTGCAAAGAGGCTGTTTTCCGAGTTCAAACCTGTGACCTTTCACTCACAAAGAAGCAGTTTTACCACTACTTCAGGCTCCCCCTCTTAAGCAAAATGACTGCCATACATGATGCAGGGATACAATCAAACAAGGACTCCTTTCAAAAGATATAGAATCAATTACATGTTCATAGACACTTTCACACAAGAAAAACTACATGTGAATAAATAACTAGTAAATGTAAAAATGCAGTCTGCTACCGGTTGGAAGAATGACTAGTTAAATCTAGGGAGCATAATAAATTGTACATAGAGGACATACAAGAATGCAGAATTAAAAAACTGATAAAACAGATAAAAGATAACATGGGAGATAAAGTTTCCAACATAGGCAACCATCTTAAAATTACATATCCCAAATTAAGAGAACCCATGACATAAAATGGAAGTGAACATCACAGGGGGAATAAAAAATTGCCATCATTCCTGCTTTTAACTATGCTGGCTTACACAAGTCAACATTTTTTTAGGGTAATTTTCAATTCCGTACTCTTATCCCTACATTTTTAACTTGATTAAAATTGACATAACCTCATCGCAAAAACGAGAAAATTACATTTTCAAAAAGTGAAACAGCCACGTACAGCAAACAGATTTGTGATTAAATTGAGAGAAACTCAACAACACAAAATTCTGCTTTAATTTTGTTATTATTTTTTAAATCATTTTCAGCAAGTGTCCATTCGACAAATCATACATGGAATTTCAACATTTACAACGCAGAAAAATCTCAGTAACATTGTCAGCTAAGAGAAGAACACTTTCAAGAACAAAATGGGAAGAGAGAGAAACAACTTGACTTACGCTGACAAGAGTACCTCAGAGAGAGAGAGCGAGAAGGTCACCGCTTTCAGCTCGGTGAAATGTGAAAAAATGAGTAGGTGAATCAAAATCAAAATCCCTATGAGAGAGTGAGTGTGTGTTAACGTGTCACCGTTGATTTATATGGACGGCTAAGATGTTATTTAACGTTTCAGTAGTGTGAGAAATTATTCCCTGTGCTGGCGCAACGTGAACTTCCACGAGAACCTGTCTAATGTTATTGGTTGAAGGCTTGAAGCTATTCGTATGCCCCTGATCTCTCTTGATCATGATTTAGAAAGGAGTGAAATCATTTTCGCGGCTGTGTGCGATTGCTATTATCATCGTTGAAGAATGGGTACTTCTGAAAATGTCAGAAATTCAAATAAATGGAAAACCTGTTAATTTGACTCTATGCAGCACGATACTAACGTGGGATACGAGACACGATACAACATGATACTTCGATAGGTTAATTTTAAAAAATGTTAGATTTCGACACGTTAGGACACGTTTTGATATTAAATAATATTTTTAATTTATGTTGTGTATATTATATTTAATATTCAATAATTTAACAAAACAATAAAGCTAAACTTATAAGACCCATTAATTTTACAAAGAAACATAAGATATTATAAATATTTATATTAAATTCAATAAAATGGTGATAGTAATCCAACGAATCTAATAGATAGACTAAAAACGCAATGCAATCTTTGAACTTTTTTTTGAGTTTTTACAACGCGCGTTGGAGTGTCGGGGAGTGTCGGAATGTTAGAGAGTGTTAGGAAGTGTCGGACACGACACGTCGGGGTTTTTGAAATGTCGGTGCTTTATAGATTTGACTCGCATTTACCTTGCATTTCTTTTTTTTCTTTTGCAAAAGTTACCTTTCATTTCTTAACCTTAAACTCATATTTTTGATGTCATTTGACGTGCAATAATTTTGATATATTTATTATGAATGTGCACTTCCTAGATTGATAAACCTCCTAAATTTTATTAACCAAAAAAATATGACTTGGTTGTAATAGCTATAACAAAAATTGAAAAAATATTTTTTTTTTAATTGGAGACTATCAAAAAAGGGCTATTCTAAATGTACAATGCAATTTCGGTAGTAATATTCTATTTCAATTGAAAAATGTAGAAGATGTTTGAGATAGTATACCTCATATTACAAGAATGGATGGACCAGGGAATTTGTACAAAATTCAAATGATACCCATAAACAAATAAGCCCAAAACTAAATTTATCATTTAGAGCCATTCATTTATTTGTTTATATCTACTAGTGTGTTTTAGTAAATATATGATGATTTTTTATTTTTTTTGGGTGTGGTGTATGATGATTATTTACTTTCTCTATAATAAGATCATAAATAAATAAGCCCAAAACTAAAGTTACTATGTAGAACCACTTTACGATCGGTTTCGATTATACGATTTATAATCTTGCCATGCCTTTTTGACTTTAAGTAAGATTTTGATTTTGACTATCTTGTTCTTTGTTTTGTGTTATCAGCATAGAATATCTCAGCTCCACATTGTGTAAGAGCCCGTAACGTAACTCCCAAATTTGATGTTGAACATTCCTCCGATGGTGTCCTAATCCTTCTCGTTCAAACCATGTGTAAGGTATACAATCTCCAACATCAATGGGCTGCGAAGGCTATGTAGGCTTTGCAGCTCTATAACCAAGAAGTGATTCTTGCATGTCGAGAACATGCTCAAAGCTTTAAAGCAATATAATGAACAAATTGCCTTGTAAGTAGTATGTGATGAGCTCGCTCAATTCAGTCAGTCGGCGAATACAAAAAAGTAATATGCATTGTCTTATTGATTTTAAATAATGATAAGGTCAAATCATGTAACTAACAAAATTTCACTTATCAAAATGTCCCAATGGTAAGGGTGTAATGGGTTATGCCGGGTTAAGTTTTGAATTGAATAGGTCAAGTTCATGTAAAGTATTTTAAATTTCACCTAATTTGTTAGCCTGAAATAGGTTAAATTATAGATATGACATAGCCTATATTTAAAAAATACAAGGTATGGCTTAGGCCTATTAGTCTTTCGAGAATCATAAGAAATAACAAAAATAATATTATTCTATTATTTAAAATTATTTAAATAATAATTTTATTTTAAATAAATAATATAATATAGATCGGTCTGTAAGTTTATAGGTTAGACCTTATAAAATAAAGCTCACGACCTGCTTTTTAAATAGATTTTTTTTAAGACATAAGATTGTATTGTTTTCCTATATATAATAAGCTAAGTTTGGCCTAATATGGGCCGAGTCATAAGCCGCCTCATCATCTCTTTGACCACACTAGGATTTTTCGACATTCGCTATACAAGTTTTGTATCAGGTGGCCAGATTTTATTGCGGGGGCATTTTGTTCCGCATAGGGTCCTAGAGGGTTTGAGTCCCACCCCCAAACCCTAGCGAAACAAATGTTTTTTTTTTTTTATAAAAAAAAAAAACAAACAAAGAGTTTTGCCCCCATCCGTTTGCATAACTCTTTATTTAATTTTTTTTTTTTGAATTTTGCCCCTTTCCCCTTACGAACTTGGACGGCGTGCCATGTGGCTCAATCTCAATCGTCCAAATCCCTTTCTCTACCTTATAAATAACACCCTATTCATAATTAGTTCTCTCATTTTTCATTAATCACTATTCATTAATCCCTAAGCATTATGTAAACAATGAGTAATGTTAGGGTAACACAAAAAGAGGTAGAGTAAACTGAAACTTACATAGGAAAATGTAGTTAAACAATTAATTGAGTGAGATATAGATTGGTCGGCGGTGTGTCTTAGTACGGAATGGAGAAAAACAATGAGTAGGGTGGAAGGTTAAACCCGTTATTATTTCTATGTTCCAGATTGTCCTTTTTTAGTCATTTTCCTCTTCAATCCCCTCTCTCTTTCTTTTCTCCTTCTTGTCTTTTATCTTATTTTCCCTTTCCCCAAATATTTTATTTATTATTTATTTATTTATTCCTTTTAATCTCCTCCTATTTATCATTGGATTCATCTACCACCGATCTCAATTAGCTTGGGTTAAAGATATTGTTGATGTTGTTGTTGATGGTAGGGTAACACAAAAGTATTAAATAAAAAAATTATAACAACTCGGACGACTGAAATTGTGCCACACGACATGCCGTCCAAGTTCATAAAGGAAAAGGGGAAAAACTCTCTGTTTTAAAAAATAATAAATAAATAAAACAAAAATGTGTTCTGCTAGGGCGAGAGGGCAGGACTCGAACCTGCTGAGACTCTTAGGGTGTGTTTGGTACAAGAGAAATTTTTTGGTGACCGGGAATCATGATTAATGAGAATTCAGTAGAAATTGAGTTTACTTGGAATCTTACGAAAGATGTGTTTGGTTCGCCAAAATATTACCGGGAATATTGGGTAAAAATTACTGATTCCATATTTGGTATAGAACGAAATATGACTTGGAATATGAGGTTATTTTACAAAAATAACCCCAAACTATTTTTACTTTTGTAATTGATAGATTGAGTCTAGATTTTTATGTGTATTGGGGTATTTTTGTCTCAAAATTTATTGTTGTGCTTTTCCTTTACTTGGTATTTTGATTGGTATTCCGAATTACCATATTATTTTTGGTAATCTGAATAGTGACTTTTCTTTATAAATCAAATTACCGGTAATCCTTGGATATCCGGGAATCGTAATTTATTCCTTCTACCAAACGTGGTAATTACATTTACCAAAGAAGGATTACCGGTAATCCTCTCCAAAAACTTGAACCAAACACCCCCTTATGGGTAAAATTTTGTCACTCAATACCAAACTAGTCGAGTGTGGAAAACCCCCAATATGATCAAAGAGCCTCTGGCTAACCTATTTACATATTTATTGAGTGTCTTGTTTTATGCAGGATCACCCTTGTGGTTATACCCATGCCATACCACGTATAAGGAGTTCATACTCAAAATGCCACTAAATGACTCACTTCACTAAACCCAATTATCTCTATTGTGCTAGCGAGCTATAAATTTGTATTTATATTTATCTTTACCTTAATAATTCATGTTAATAACAAATTATTTCAACCTTAAAATAGTTTTATAAAATCAGCAAATAATTTTTTAAACTTTTTTTTTGGTAAGAAAGTTATTTTTTTTAACTTTAATTTAAAAATAACTTTTACCTTAATAAATAACTCTAACTAATAAAAAGTACATTTGTAAATATCTCCAAACGAACATGATAGAGTCATAGAGATAAATTTTGAAATAAATGATTACGACTGTGTCATGACACAATTTGTCATTTGTGCAAGGGATTTCGCAATTTACATGGTTACACCATGTGATATTTATGCACAATCAGAAATGAATTTTGTTATATGTGATTTAAAATGACCTGATCACGTTAAATTATATATGAGAGCATTCATTCCAATGAGCAATCCCTCCTATGCAGAATTGATTATATTATTACAGGAAACAATTTCAAATCTATATTAATTAAATAATTTAATTTTAAATTTACATTAAGTCTTCTCTAAGAATGAAAAGCAGTTAATTGGATCTAAAGTTATCCATTACGCAAACTCTTTTATATTTTTTTGGTGCGATAGATTATTCTACTTTTTTTTTATTTTTACCTATCACTTTATTTTCAATTTTTTTTTTTAGATTCCGGTCTTACAATATTGAAAAATGATAGGCAAAAGTAGATAGAATAACCTATTCCTTAATTATTTTATTTTCCTGTTTGGTAAAATAAAAACAGAATTAAAAAGGGAAAAGAAGGTGGAAGCAAGCAATTGCCAAGTCGTCTGTCCCTTGGGTGCAGACGACCTGTCTTCATCGCCAAACAACCCTCAAAAGTTGAAGAAGAAGAAGACGAAGTTCAACATCATTCACACGAATTCGTAATAAAAATTTCGATTTTTGATCTTTGTTTTGTTTCTCATCCATGGAGGTGCCGAGTTCCTGGGATGCACTTCGCAAACAGGTTCCAATTATTCTCCATCTTATGTTTTCTTTTGCTATATTATGCTTTTGGTTCTGTTGTTAAATGATACAATTGATGTGGGTATGTACAATTTGACTGCCCCTCATGCCAAAGTCTCGATTTTTCTTTCTGGGGTTTCTTCATTTTGTCGGTGATGGGGAATTCATGGGATCAGCTTCTACCCTTTTGGTATCTGTGCTTTGAACATGGTTTGATTTATAAAGATACAGGTTTTTTCAGTTCTAGTTTTTTTTATTTTATTTTTTTCTAAAGAAGATTTTTAATCTTAGCTTTTGAATTGCGATGGGATTGAATTATGAAGATTTTAAACCTTTGGATGGGAATTTTGTAACTAGATTCAGGTTCATTTGATATAGGATTGGCAAGTTAGAAGTGTACCTAATTTGTTTAGGAAATATGGTTCTTTGCATTGTGATCTGCAATCGCATAGAGTAAATCTGAGTCAGACGAATACATGTGATGTGTGTACTTGCTAGAGTGCTGGTGAAAAGCTTGCATAATATTATGGAATTTTAGTTGTGTTGACTAGGCTTTTACTATCTTCATGCATGCTATTCTTGGGACATTAATGTATTGAGCATAGAAGAGTGGGCAGTATAATGTATTGAGCATTTTAGATTGCCAATTAGGTGTCGTTTAGCCTGTTTATAACTTGGTTTCTCTTCCCTAATCATAATGACTTGATCATCATAGTAATATTGATAATAATGAGAAAAAAAAAAAAACTTGTGAAATTTGGTATTTTTGAGTATCACAAAGCTGCATTCATTCAAGATGTTTTTGTCTTCTTTTTGTGGTTAACTAGTTTACACATATTTTTGTTTTCTTAGGCAAATGATTGATTGGAGAACTTTTCCCCCTAATCTTTTGCAGGCTAGAAAACTTGAAGCTCAGTTGGATGAGCGGATGAATTCTTATCGTAAATTGGTTTCTGCTAATGTTTCTACAAAAGCTGATGCGGCAGAGAGTGATCTAGAGTCTTGGATTGAGCAATTACTAAAACAACTCCAGCAAGTAAACTCACAGATGCAAGCTTGGGTATCATCTGGTGGTTCGGAAATGGTTTCTCATACTTTAACTAGACACCAGGAAATTCTTCGAGATCTCACCCAGGTATTATAGTCTGAGCTTGAGATACCCTATGTCATCAGCATTATTTCTTGCTAGAACCTTAAACTTGTAATTGAATTATATATGTTTTTGAATCCTTACTTCATTGGCTGGTGTTCAATGCCATGACCCCCCTCCCCCTATTTTGAATCCCAATTTCTTTTTGAAGTTTTATTATATTATTAGCAATTTGTTACTTGATACGTATTTCTAATCCTTATTATTTATTATTTCTGTAATTTAATACTTTTGTCTTTGCTTTGTAATGTTTTATTTGATTTGATTCGACATTTACTCTTAGACTTTTTGTTTTTTTATTAACTACTTTATTTATTCAACATTTTAAACTTTTTGCACTAAGCTTTAGATGTAATTGGACTACAGGAGTTTTATCGTCTTCGCTCAAGTCTTAGAGCTAAGGAAGAACATGCTTCACTATTAGAGGATTTTAAAGAATTTGATCGGACACGGTTAGACTTGGAAGATGGTGCAGAATCTGAACAGCATGCGCTCCTAAAAGAGCGTGCATCTATCAGCCGAAGTACAGGACATGTCAGTCATATGAAACAATTTCTTGCTTTTCTGATATAAAATGCTGTTTTCTTTGTTTTTTTTATACTGATATTCTCAATGGAGTGCTTTAGTGATATTCTTATATTATATATGAACCTAATTCAAATTTTTCTTTTTTGGTAATAACACATCTGACTTTGATATTTTATATGTGTGCAACATTCATATTTGGTGAAGTATTTATATGTGTGCAACATCAACATTCATATTTTGTAAAACATTTATGGGATTAACATTTTTCTTGCAACATAAGATAAATTATCTCTTGCAACTGCAACGCGACGTTGTCTTGGGGTTTGGAAAAAAAATGCAGGGTATTTTAGTAAAATTATATAATACAAAAGGAAAATAGAATTACTAAAATACCCGGTATTTTTTCTCCAAACTCCTAAAACGACATCATTTTGGATTACTAGCGACAACTTTATTTTATGTTGAAGGAGAAACACTTTTCCCAACATTCATATGTGTGCGGCATTTATACAATGTTAATATGTATTCTGTGTGAAGCAAATTTGGAATGGAGAAGGAGAAGAAACTCCACAGGAGAATGTGGAATGCAAATTTGGGAAGGAGAATAAAATTAGGAATTTGGGGGGTTAATATCGTTAGTTAAATTTTTATCAGATATGTTAATTTGTTACCATCACAAAGTACAAGGGAATTGAAAGTATAAGGTGGTAATTTGAAACATGACTAAAGTTCAAGTGGATAAATTGTATTTTAGCCAAAAAATTTATAATGTTTCATGCTAAGTTGAAAGCAGTTGAGCCATGAGAATCGGATATATGTCCTGTAAAAACTTTCAAGATTGCAATTTAAATTATTTTTTAAATTAAACACCAGGGGTTAAGATTTCTATAGGGAGGAGAGTTGGGGCCTAAGGCAGAGAAACTAACACCTGGGATGCTATTCTTGGGATAGTGAAATGTACTCAATATTTTTTTATTTTTTATTTATATTTTATTGATGGATTGATCTAGTGAGTGTGAGTTCAAGTGTTAGATTGGAAGAAACTATTTTGAGCCCCCATTGAACAAAAATCTGGTTCTTTGGGTGGATCAATACTGAAATATTAGAATAAGAACCTTAATATGTTGGGGCCTTCTTGGAATCTCATATGCAAGAAATGCTAAAGAGCATGCCTTGCATGTGGGACACATGTCAACCATAAAGAACAGTTTTTTCAACAAGCCTTTATTTTCCTTTAAAATTCTATGTGATCTTCATTTGAGGTAGTCCTGTTTTGAACTGTTCTGCTTATTGCTGTGTGCTGCAGATAGACACTGTTATTTCACAAGCACAAGCAACACTCGGTGCACTTGGCCTCCAGCGTTCAACATTTGGTGGCATCAATTCAAAGCTCAGCAATGTGAGCAGTCGCCTCCCAACGGTATGCCTCTTATCATCATGGGTTTTGGTGTTTTAGTCATTTTCCTTTTGGCCATTTTACATTCTGCCTTGTCTCGTGAGATTGAATAAGAAGTACCAAAAAAAAAAAGAGGCATTGAATAAGGATGTTAAATTATTCGTGAGTTGTTACATGTGATGATAAAATTTCATATTTCACCAGAATGAATTGTCTGCTGAAAGATGTTGCCACCTTTTGTTTCTGAAGTTTATAGTCTGCATGGATGTTGCTTAAAATTCTTCTGTTTGATGTACCACTTTTAATCATGTTGCAGGTAAATAGCATACTTTCGGCAATAAAGCGAAAAAAGTCAATGGATACCCTTATACTTTCCCTTGTTGCATCCGTATGCACATTTCTCATTTTCATCTACTGGCTAACCAAATGAGGCTGTTTATTTTGGTGGGTACTCAACTATAAACTGTTGTATGTTCCTTGTCTATTGAGCTTGAATAGTTTGCGCCATGCTGAAACGACATTTTTTTGGGGTAGTGTATTGTTCATTTGATTGTTTATCCCTGTATCAGAAGCAATGCTGAGTACAGATTAGAAGTCACAGCAAAAAAAGAAGAAGGAGGAATTTCCTTCTCTTGATTCCGATATCACAGAACATAGCATGTAGAAAGTGGAAAAAAATATCAAATGGACTTCATTAAGTGGTATAGATTGGAAAGAAAAAGCCTTAACAATTTTGCTGTGTCGGAATTGGCTCTCTTTTTAACTTTATTATTATTGATCTAAATATCATATAATCTACTAATCGAAACACCTCTAAATGTAAGTTCACTTCTTAAAAAACGACTTTAGCAACTCAACTAGTTCATTTGCTCTTAACAATTGCTTATTCCAATCAAACACGTTATATTAACTTCTTTGTACTTTATGATCGTAATAAATTAACATATTTGCTAAAATTTTAACTAAAGGTGTAAATTTTTCAAATCTTTAATTTTATTCTCCTTTCCAAATTTACATTTCATATTCTTTTGCAGAGTTTTTTTTTTCTTTATCTTTTAAAATTTTATTTTATGTGAAGCATTTATATGTGTGCGACATTTATATGATCTTAATATGTATTCTGTAAAGAAAATTAGGGATGGAGAAAGAGAAGTGTGATGGAGAAGAAACTAAGCCCAATAGTGTGAAATACAAATTTGGAAAGGTTAATAAAATTAGAGATTGAGATTAATGATTTTTATGTTGTTGGAGATAAAAATTATTTCTTACACACATATAAAAGTACGTGGAGCTTATGTTTTGTTTTTTTTTCACTTTTTTCTTCACTTGATGTCACATGGAGTCCACACATTTTTATGTATGTGTATGAGATAATTTTATTTTCAATAATATAATTTTTTTTTTCCAAATTTGCATTTCACACTATTGTGCGAAGTTTCTTCTCCATCACACTTCTCTTTCTCCATCCCTAATTCTCTTCACACTGAATACATATTAAGATCATATAAATGTCTCACACGTATAAATGCTTCACATAAAATACAAATTTGGGGTATAGAAAAAACTCTGCAAAAGAATATGAAATGTAAATTTGGAAAGGAGAATAAAATTAAGGATTTGAAAAATTAACACTGTTAGTTAAAATTTTATAAAAAATATTAATTTGTTATTATCACAAAGTTAAATGTGATTAATTTAAGCAATTGAAAATATAAGGTTTTTCACAATTGAAAAATATATATCTTCTCCACTTGGCGTATAAAATAGTGAACAAATTTAAGGTTTAAGGTCGCACAATACACAACGCTAATGAGCCATGGACACGTGTGTACCTATCTCTCTTGTGTCATATTCATATAAAGACTTCCTCGGAGCACATGGAGATGTGATTTGCATGTGACTGTAGTTGTGGAGATATGAGTGGTCATGTTTGAGTTATCCTTAGACGATGTTCTCATGTCTCTAGGATGGGATGGTAATGGACAAATTATTGAATCTTTTAGAACACGAATTCTTCCAAAATATAGAAGCAAGGATATCTTATAAAGGGATTTTCTGTCAAATTTGGCTCAGCAAACGCAGTAGTTATTATACAAAAGAAGAAAATTTTAAAAGCAAGTTTAATATTATCCCATTACATCTTTTTCTCCCACCATATCAATACGTATATTTTTTATGTTTCCTTGACTTCTATCAACAACAGTGACTTTCGCCTAAAGCATCCATCATGCAAATATTCTTTCACACAAATCATAGACTTTTGGTAATTTTTTTCAAGGCAATTTTATATATATAAAAACTTCACACACAAAATTTTTAATTTTATGTTCTTTTACAAAAAATATTACGTAATTATATATTCAATCAAATAAATTTACACAATTACCATATATTTAAATATTCTACATAAAATTTAATTTGTATATTGTTTTAATATTAAAAAAAAAATTACGGTATCATTTAATAATATAATATCACCTTATTTGTTAAGTTTAATATAATCACAATTCACAGTATCCAAAGTAAACTCTTCAACATAACATTATCCTTATATTTTTAAGCACCGGAATTAAAATAGATTAACAGTGAGAATTTATTAGATCCCTCTCCTTAGACTGACTCAATTTTACAATATTCATTAATAGATGAATAGCTAACAATTAAAATGATTATTTTCTACTTTTCATTTTATCAATTTTGTCCTTAAAATTATGAGTCTTGACCTGTAAATGAATGACTGGATTCATTAAAATGTGAATAAAACATGATCACGTTAAAATAATATACGAGATGATAGATTCCCCAGAAAAAATGATTGCAACAATTTCATATTCAATTTGTCATTCAAAAGAACTGATTAAGGTCTCATACTATGACAATTAATGTCCATACAGAAGCATGCAAGCGCAATTAATTTAAGACTTGAAAAATATATGAGGAAAAGTGCATAAAAGAAAAATTGAAGTGGATCTTCCATTCTTTTCATGGTTCAGTATTTTTAACTGTGTGATACCCTCTATGCTATTCCTATCTGAGGCAGACACACAAGATATCCTTTTCTTGTCACTATCCTTTATTATAAAGGATTTGATTCCAAGCTAACATAAACACAAGCAGAAGAGTTAAACAATCTCAAAAAGTTATTACTTATCCATCAAAGTTCAAAGAATTGTTTGCTAGGTATCACAGCATGTGTTTTTGCAAGCCAACAGTGCGGCCTCAGTTGCTTGTGTCCAACACTTTGTGTTGGTTGTTGTCACAATCACAATAAAATGAGGTTGCAAGCAAAAAGGCTCCAACTCTCAGGAAAAGGAAAGGTTAGAACTTAGAAGGGAGATAAGGGAGAGGGGTTGAGGGGGACCTCATATGCTCCTCCTAGGATTGCAAGATTAGATCATTAGCAACTTTACTTTAGTACTTAGAGAAGATTAGAAATTGATTATTCCGTGATTTATGCCTAGACATCATATAAAGAGATGAGGTAGCTAGAAGACAAAAACCTACAAAAGTCTAGTCTAGTCTAGCTATATGATCGTGGAAACTTACCTAACATTTGCAATGGCAAATTCAACTGCCAACTAAACATAGCTAATACCCTATTGATCAAAATAGTAGCTCCACTTGAAAGAGAGAGACCGTTAATAATTCAACTTCAGAAAGAGAAAGGAGGAGAAGGGGTGTATAGTAAGGGAGGGAATGTCCAATTCCACAAGAAGCAAAATGGAATATGATCAAGGAGCAAAAATGATAGATGAAGCTAGGGTGTGAAAAAAACTAGTTCACTTGCCCTCTGCCCTGCCCTTAATCTGACCTTGACTTGATATTATTTGGGTTACTTTTAATACTGACCCAAATAATGACTAGACTTGGTTTAATAATAACTCATTGACTCAAAACTTGACCTATACTCATTATGTGAAGAAAAAAAAATCACAATTACATTAAAAGAAAAATTTAAACGTAAAACAATTATGTCAAATTTTTCTTACGAAAAATATTTCCATAAAAAATTATCACAAAAAATTTTTACGAAAAATATTTTCATCAAAATTTGTGACTAAAAATACTTTTATAAACAGATTTGACCGAAAAAAAATTTTGTCAAATTTTTTTACGGAATCTAAATTTCGCAAAATATTTCACAAAAAAACATATTCATCAAAATTTTCGACAAAACACATTTCCATCGAAATTTTTTGACGGAAAAATTTTTCATCAAAATTCTTTACAGAATTAAAATTTCGGCAAAAGTTTTCGACGGAAATATTTTCGTTAAATTTTTGACCAAAAAAAAAATTTCTTCGAAACTTTTAGCGAAACACATTTTCATCGAAAATTTTCGACTAAATATTTTCGTCAAGTTTTTGATAAAAAATATTTCCATCAAAATTTTAAATAGAACACATTTCTGTCAAAAAAAATTTCGATAAAATTTTTTGACAGAAATAATATTCTGTCAAAATTCTTTAGAGAATATAAATTTCGTCGAAAGTTTCGAATGAAACATTTTCCTCGAAACAATTTTCATCGAAATTTTCGTCGAATACTAGTTCAGAAACTAAATTTCGATAGAAAATTTATTTTTGTAAAAATTTTCATTAGAAAAAAAATTCTGTCGCTTTTCGACAAAAATATTTCGACGAAAAAAATACTTTTGTGACAAAATTTTCATCGTTTGCAACGTAAAAATTTCGACGAAATTTTGTGACGAAACTAAGTAAAAAACGAGTCAGGTCGGATTTGACTCACTTCAGAAATCAAGTCAGACCCACTTCAGAAACTAAGTCAGGTCAGATTCGACCTGATTCTGAACTAGTTCAGAAAAATTCAAACTAAATCAGACCTGACTTGGATCAAATTAAAACGAGTCGGGTCAAAATACCTGACTTATAAAAATCAAGTTAGGTCGAGTCGACACAAAACTTGACTCGACCTGACCCATGCACAGCGCTAGATGAAGCCATAATAAAAAGCTAGGATTGATTGGTTGCCCCTGTACGGCAAATATTCGTGTCACGCTTTACTGGAAGAAAGGATATATCAACCTTTTTTTGGACCCTCCATCAGGCCTCTCATGTCTAGCTCAAAATCAAAGATATCTTTCGTAAGACACTTATCATCCCACCATCATGACAACGGATGATCCTTTCATGATTCCATGTTGTCACCTTCATGAATGAACCTAAGCCTAGTTGTAATTTTTATAATCTGACTTGAGCGGGGATTGCGGTAAGCAGGAGTGTAAATAGGTTGAGCTATGCTCATCTTTGATTTAAAGAGGTCATATTTTTGCAAAATATTTAGGTCTGTCATATATTTAAAAGACAAAAGCTTCGACCTCAGTCTGTTAGCCTGCTTAAGCTTATTAGGTATTTAATAATTAAAAAAATTATTTTATTATTCGAACTTATTAAAATAATAATTTATTACTTTTATCTAAAACAAATAATATGATATAGGTTGGCATATAGGTTTATAGGTTAGACATATAAAAGAAAACCTAAAGCCTATTTTCTAAATAGGTTGTTTTTAGGCTTGAATATATTGTATTTGACTATTTATTATAGATTTATTATAAGTCAAGTCTGGCAATCCGAGCCGTAAACCCCTGTTAGGCCGACTGACTCATTTACAATCTGATCTGGATAAAATACGATAGGTCCATCAAAAGTCCACGTACATAAGGACAAGGCCCTGTATTTGGTCTGATCACAACTGAGGTGCAAATTAATATATCCCATTGTCAATGGAGCCATTATTTCAAGAGTCTCTACAAGACTCTCGAAATAAGTTTCAAGAAATCAAGTATATAATTAACAAGATGCCATTATTGCTAAGTTACTGTTTATATGAATCTCTGGCTGTTGCATGTTGACAATCTTTTGAAGAAAAAAACATGTGAAATCCAGTTGTCTTATTTGTCAATTCTTGGCAAGAAATGAGGAGAGTAGTGCACAATTCAGATTATGGCTGATCGAACGACATGTGAGAAAGTTCGTTGATAGTGAATCCCATTTTTGTGAAAATACCTGAGCAAGCATACGAGGTTTAAACATTTCCTCACGTTCTTCTGGTTTATGTTTAGTTCGAAACATATCCATTGGGGCCCTACGATATCGACATTGGGAGGTGGTGACACCAATATCCAGGTCTAATTGGCAATGAGGGCAGCATATTCTTATTCCATGGCTTTGAGATGTAGAGGGATCAAGAGAAGAACTTTGAACAATTATAGAAATGCAGAAGCCATAGATTACATATTGAGGTTAGCCACAAAAATTAAATTAGAGAGGAAGATAAATAAATAAACATAAAGAAAAACAGTAACCTCTATATTGCTAATAGCTTTCAGCCATGTTATCCTATGATCGATGTATTATCCGTTAATTTATTTGTCATTTCATTAAGTTTTGTTTAACTACTTTTCTATCAAGTTTTCGATGTCTTCCTATGTGTCATGCTCTTTGTAACAAAATTGTTCTTAATGAAGCATATGGAGTCTTCAAATAATATGCACAACTTGTCTGAATCTATATTTTTTCATCTTTTTAGACACATGTATTATTACTTTTTGTCAAATAATTTTATTTTTTATCTTATCCATTTGTATATAACCACGTATTTACTTGTCGGCAACATTCAACTACATATAACATTGTATGCATGACTATTGTTTTATAGAAATTTTCTTTTAGCATTAGATGAATTTTGGAATCACACAAAAATCTTGATTCACAATATTATTTCATCCAACCTGCCCTGATTTTTTAGTTTACATCCTCATGAATCTCGCTCTCCCTTGCAACATTGATCAAAATATCTAAAAACATCTTTCTTAAATATCTCGTCCTAACATTTGCTTGGCATCATCTCATACCTTGGGTATCTAATACTGTGTAGAAAAGTAAATAGAAAATTTATTGATTTATGATGTTTATGTATGAGATAAACACGAGTAATTATACATTGGTCTATGAAAGATATTAGTTGTGATACTTTTTTTCTTTTCTTTTCGGTAAACATTAGTTGTGATACTTTAATCCCTCAAAGTTTTTGTTTGTACAAATTAGTTCTTGAAGTTCTCAACATTTACACTAGCTAAGTTGTTAACTCTGCTAACAAGTTCATCTTTTCATGGATCAAAGCAACACATCTTTTTGGAACCAATATGTATAATCCAACAACTTAAAATTTTAGCATAATTAATTTATGACATATCATAACTTTTACAACTGAGTGTGAGATCTTTAATCCTTGCCAACAACAGCAGGAAAATTCTAAAGAGCTAATTATCATTATAACTATGGTAACTTAAACTTATATTTTCTTTGAATAATAACATATTTTACTTTTTATAATATATATAAAATACATTAAAATAAAAGATAATGATATTTTTTTTACATTTTTCTTACCACTTTTTTTACAGGAGACTAATTGCAACAGAGGATTCGCATATTTAGTCGGTGTTATATTGAATCAATTCATATGCAAGGAATAAAATGATATAGATTTTACAGTACAAAAGTAACAAGCAAATATAATCTAAATAAAATAAATTGACAATGTGGACAAGTCTATTACCTATTATCAGATAAACAAACAACAATGCTGGACAAGGACAAAAGAGTTTCTGTGAAGATACAGCAAATCCACCAACACGGTTAAGAAATTCAGAATACCACACCTTTTACAAGACAAGTCCATTCTACAATACTACATTGTTTTGGAAAAAGTAGGCTATTGATCTTATCTTGGATTTTTAGCCTGTCATAATCTATAGACATGAATATACCAGCAAAAGGCAGATACCAAGAACAGAAATGAAAAGAGACAAGTGGGAAGACAACTAAAAGTTATAAAAAGAACATTCAATAGTGTATGCGCTAGCAAGTTGTACGTGGGGGTTCTACTTCTACATAAGTTCCAATCAAACTGGTATACAATACAAGTCTCTCTCTCTCTCTCTCTCTCACACACACACACACACACACACAAAGGATGTCTTAATTTTTAGGTCTTGCTATATTAAGACATTGTAACTGTAAAATAGTGTTATCTACTTCTATACATAGCACAGAGCATTTATTGTAGTTACATGATTTAAAAACTTCATCTTTCTTGTTCTTAAACCAAACTTTCATAGCCAATACTAAGGTAATCGTTGTATATTTCTTGCCATATGGATCATCAAAGGCTAGAGCCATGCCCATCTGAAAAATTCTCATTTTCAGAGAGACTACTGTGCCCAAAACCTTCTATGGATACCCAAACAGACAAGAGTCAGACACAAAAGGAAGATCAGAAACACCCACATGACTCAGTTCCTCATCTTCTACTAGATCTAAGTCTCTCCAGCAAGGATTCAGGTGATGACTCAAAACCAGAACTCAACCTCCTCAATTGTTTGGATACAAATTTATCAGAAAACTCCTCAGAATCTAGTCAAGGAAATGAACTGGATCCCCGGGTATTCTCATGCAACTACTGCCAGAGAAAATTTTATAGTTCCCAGGCATTAGGGGGACACCAAAATGCACACAAGCGTGAAAGAACTTTGGCAAGAAGAGGATACAAAGCTGGTGCTGCAGTTTCATTAGATTTTGGACAGAGGTACTCTAGTATGGCTTCTCTTCCTTCACATGGCTTATGTAACAAACCACTTGGAATTCAGGTGCATTCTATGATTAACAAACCTTCTTATCAAACACCCTTTTTTGGTTTGTGTCGTTCCCATGGCCAAAACGGGTGGCTGAGGCAGCCTTTGAATTCACAACCAGCTATTGGGAAGCTTTCATGGGGCAATTTTCATGGTGGAACAGAAACTGAATCATCCTTGGCCGGTGGCATTTCAAGGTTGGGGAAGTTTTCTACAAGGCTTGTAACAGAAGGATTTGGAGGTTACTGGTTGGATAGCATTACCCATTTGAAGTCTAAACAAGAGAAGTTGCAGAAGCTTGACTTGTCCCTCAAGCTCTAAGTAGTCACCCTTCAACATGCCATAACCAAGTTTATTCCTGTCTTTTCTCATTGGCCAAGAGCTTTCTACCTTTTTACTTTTTACTTCTTTTGTCCTCATGTATCTCTTGTTCCCATAAGGTCTAAATGAACGCATTTTGGCTACTTACCAGAGGTTGTCTTTTGCTATTATTTGTTTTCATTTTTTATAAACAAATGAATCTCCAAGGATTATAAGTTCCATCAAGCTTTAAGTTGCTTTGGAATAGCATTAAGTAATTCAAACTCTCTTATGGGCAAGAGCTAATACACTTGGTAGGGAATTCTTCAATGCTTTTAGGTGTTCAATAATTGAATTGAAAATGATAAAATTTGATAAGTCTGCGAGTGTTTGATTCATCCAAAAACATAAGCCAGTTATATATATTAGATAATTAAAGAACCAACGGACACTTGAATGATATTTAAATATATTTTGGTCAAGCTACTTAGTTATTTACTGTCCTACTCTTGAATACCAAGCATATTCTTCTCCCAGAATTAAGAATTTAAACAAGTAAAAAATAAGAGATATCCAAGGGAATTGTCTTTGAGTATAGGTATATTTGACAATGCCATGTCAACCTGGGATTGTTTGGAGCAAGGTATATCTGTCTCACATATTGGGTGACAAAGGTGTGCACAATATGTAGAAATTTGGATGCTAGTGACTCTCTTTTTAATAATTCTTGTGGACGATTGGTCCACCAAAATGCACAGTTTCCATGGTTGTGACTGTTTCACTGACTCCTACTTTGACCCACCTGTGGTTAGAGAAATCGACCATCTCTATTGGGATCAAATAAGTAGGTGAGGCAAGCCATGTGAAAGTAAGCCTCAAAATGACACTCAGCTATGCTATCACAATCACATCATTTAAAAGATAAAATAAAAAATAAAATATTATTGATTAAAATCTTGAATCTCTGAAGCGACTCACGAAATTGTAGGTCCACAAATCTCAGTTTAATCATGAAACATAAAGTATTATGATGGAATTAAGGAGCAAATGCAACTGAAAGTCAAGTCATTATGACAGTTAATAATCATAGTAATCTCACGCTAATAGGGGATCTATAGGATATGAGATGTTTCCAAACATCATGTGTTTGGAGTTGGGCTTTCTTCTTACCAGATATAGCACTTCGGTTGGGCTATCTATTTTACTTGTGGTGGCATACCTCAGTCTGCACCATTCGTCCAATAAAATATTTACAACCTTCAATTTTGCCTTCCAACCAAGAAAGAAACACAAATGAACAAAACATGTGGAGCTATCATTTTGCTAAGATTTGGTGAAATTTTGAAGCAAAAAACTGCCTCTTGCTCATCAAGATCTAATCAAATTTGAGATTATCTGTCCTCATCTTCAATAGAAGTACGATATGAAATTTGAATTAACATCAACATCTAAGTAGGCTAGTGAAGCAGTATATGCTTGTTCTTTTCCATTCTTATTATTCTACTTTTAATTTGGTATCACTGTTTGTATGTGTCCCCTTTACCAAATTAGTAGCATCTATCAGATAATAGATTTTAAAAGTATTATTTTTATTTCCCTTTCACCAAAATAAGTTTAAGTCATACTCACTTCATCTATAAAGAAACACGCAAAGTTATGTAGTTATGAATAACTTGCGGACGAATTCACCACTTCAATCCTGCTACTAGGCCTTATAAGGAAAATTTTATGGTTTAACTTTAACAATACGACATGCAATACACACATGGTAAGTCTTGCATCTGTAGTTTCAATTTCACTTTAACAGAAATAAAAGGGTAATAATTATATTTGAATATGTCTATTTTCTATCAGGCTAAAAAATTCATTTGACAACTACATGTTTTATGAACTTATAGGAAGGAACGATTATCTTGAAGTATACTGACTTTAACATATCTTGTATACGCTTCTCCCGGACAGCAACGTGCGACATCATTCAAGTTTGTTCATTCCTCCAAATTTTCGCTTCATTTGTGTATCTTACTAGCTTAGTTTAGTTCTATTAATTTGTAACATGAGATAAAAAGCCATTAATTGTTTCATTAAAATGATTAGAATTTTATTTTATTAGAGACACAGTATAGATTGTTATAATTATATAACGAAAACCCTTAGAAATTAAAAATATGACAAATAAAAACTGACTAGATTTAGGAAACAAAGAATATGTTTAATTGTATTCTACTTCTTTTTTTCTTCAAACTATTTTGTAGAGTAACCAATGAAATGGTATTTTTTTTTTAAAGTTAAAAGTCAAAATACAAAACAGAAACAATTAAAATATATTCCATTTGATTCAAAAAACTAAAGAGTAAATGTAATTTTTAGAACTATTTATATAAAACAGGTATGATCAAACTGATTTTTTATTTTTTATATTCTAAAAATTAAAAAATTATTTTTGAAAACAGAAATCAAACATACCCCCAAGTTTCTACACTCAGAACCTTAACAACCAAATGAAACCAACACCACTCGCACTTTGACTTTCACTGGCAAGAGATTCAAATGCTTATACGCGTAACTAGCATTATTCAGCTGTTCCCCACTACTAATCAATTGTCACCAAACATTATCAGTCACTGTTCACACTTCATAGTTTGGAAACCAGACATCATAATCATAAAAGTGGATAAGCATGTATGATTTTCTACAGAGAAAAAAACCTTCCGTTAAAGATGTGGTAAGTAACTATGTTTTGTTTTCTCTCCTTTTTCTCGGGGAGAAAGGGATCCACAGCAAAAATCACAAATACAATACGGCCATTTCCTATTTATGTTAATGCAAGCTCCACCAGCACCAACTATAAATCTGAAGCATTGGTCACCAGAAAAACAAAAATGTATACCTGCTTAGATTCAGATTTCACTGACAAAATACACGAGAGATATGATCTAATGGCTTATCTCATCTAGAACATTGAAATTTCAGTGCTCTTATTTCCTTTCAATAAAAGATTTAACCCTTTCCATCCATCTTACGAGCTCTGTTTTATCCTTGTGTTTCATGTATTGATGCAGGAAAATGACAAGGTCATCATTTATACCCCTAGCTTCCAAGTAATCATAAAGGCTATCTTGCAACTCATCATCCAATTCCCTGCCAAGAACCAACAGCAAAAGGTGGGAACACTATTCTAAATCTAACTATCATCCAAAGTTTTAAGCCAACAAATAGGAGTAGAAATGAGTGGGTAAACCTACTTGAAATCAGGACCAGCATAGGGCTCAGCTAGCATCTTCTCATTTGAACGTATGAACAGCCTTGTTATCTCTATACTGTCTGGCCAAGCAGAGCACATGATTTCCAGGACACCACCTTCTCCCTTGGAGATACTCACAATTAAAGTAATGTGTAGCTGCACGTCATCCACAGTAGCTACACCACCACTTGCACTCGGAGCAGGAACAGCTCCATCAAACATGGTGACTTCAACTTTAACATCTTCGTCTTCAAATTTTCTTTTCAATGTAATCCATCGGTCCCCAGGTCGGCCATCCACCATAAAGGAACCAAACTTGGTAACAGGCTGCAAAACAAGAACACCCCGTTAAGTATTCATGTTCAAAAATATATTTTACCAATCCAACTGAAGAGAGTTGAAAAATTTCCCCAGATGGTGCTGGTTGCAAAGAAAATTATACAAAATAAGAAAATTTCTAGCAGAATCTAAAAATCATAGCTTTTTCCCCTAACTTCATTCTGAAAATCACATATGAGCAGCTCCTAAATATTAGAAAGTCCTTTCCTTTTCCATCATTCTATCGATAACAGAGTAAATCCAGAATACCCATTTTTCCCTAATCAAAAACCCATTACGCACACAACCACGAATTACGAAAAAGAACAAAGGGGTAAAAATTTGATGACTGTGAAGTAAGAGGGAAAAGGAAAAGCATACGTTGCTGGGAGGAGAAGATTGAAGCTCCAACTGAATCTCGTTGCGAAGGAGTCTCAAAATGTTTCCTTCGAAAGCTGATTTGCGCATGTCGGAGATGTAAGTTCTTCGGGGCAGGTGGCGAGAAATGCATAATTGTTGTTGTTGATGCAGAAGTTGGAGGGTTAGGGTTAGGGTTTTTCTGAGGGAAAGGGAACGGAACAAGCGCGCCATCGAACAACACAAACTAGGAAACACAAATGCAGGGTTTAGAGCCAAAGGGTTTATGAAATTCCAGAACAAGAATCAACACAACCCACATGGAAGGCTCCAAAAATATTCAGAAATATTAAAAATGTATTTATTTTTATTTAGTTATCGAGTTAAACAAAGAAAAAGGCTTTTTTTGCATATAATTTAAGGGTTTATTAATATAATGACAAAGGAGATAAATTATCTTATGTTATAGAGACAAATTTGAATGCTCTATCACATGAAAAAATAAAATTAAAAGTGACACAATTATTAAAAAGTATGTAGGAGAGAAAACTTATCTTATATAACATAAGAATAATTTTTTTCCATAATTTAACTATAAGATATATTATCTAACGTGTCGGCATGTCGTGTCACGTTTTTCGTGTTGGTATTAATATCGTTACAACACATGTTGCAAGTTGCAACATACAAAAATAATGGGATTTACTTTTTTTTCTTTCTCTGTTTTTTTTTTCTTTCTATTTCTTCTCCACAACTCATCCACTTTTTTTAGTATGTTGCATTAGACAGATTTATTTCCTTTTAATTATTGGGTCAAACTTGAATTTGTGAATTAAAAAAAATGAGAATTTGTGCTGTCTTTTTTACATTGTGGTTACTAAAAACAAAAAAAGTTATTTGAAAAATATGAAACAAATTAAATGAAAATAATCTTGATGGATCATTCTACTGCAAGTAACAAGAAATTGAAACAAAAAAATTTGAAGGAAAAAAAAAAAAAAAAGATCAATAGCTATACCCCTTTCTTGTTCATGTATTTTTTTTTTTTTTTGGTAACACTTGTTCATGTATTTTATAGACACTGCCATTATGTATTTCAACATAACGTTTTAACTTTGTACAGTACAAGCACAGGCTAAGTTTGTTTGTTTACGTGTGGCTATACTTACAGAGCTAGGATATTCTAACTACTTTTTTTTTTACTACCACTTCACTATCACTCTAATCACCATTTGATTAAAGGAAAAGTTGAATGAAGAGAGAAAAAAAAAATAACTTTTGAATCCAATGGTGATTAAAGTGATAGTGGAATGATAGTAAAAAAAAAATAGGTAGTAAGAATATCCTACTTCATAGTTATATAACATTATGCGCTTAGAATGATACCCTACAGTTAAATGGCATTGGAGTCCTAGCGATACAACGGATAATTAATGAAACCATAACGATCAGAGCATGCAAGAACATCTGCGTACAGACCTCACAAGATTTCACGCGAGACATTGATTTGGAGAAAAAAGTATGAGAAAGAAAAAGATATAGAAAAATAAATGAAAAATATTAAATTTCCTTGAAGGATAAGTTAGTACGTGAATCTAACATTACCTTGATGAAAACTGGTGCGACTTCTACTCAAGGATGTTAGATACTCAAAATGTTTTCAGCCTTTCAGGTATAAACTGATACACATACCAGCAATTACTGAAATTATGCCAAGGAAATGTCTTCAAAGCCAGTGTAATCTTATGCCAGTGCACCAAATACAAGCATGTAACTCAGGAATCCAAGATACTGGTATACCAAAATATAAAAGAAATGATAGACCATTTCATAGTTGTAAAACAATCTAAAGATTATAATTAAAGTAAATATCTTTTTAGGTCCTCAACAAAAAAACACATAACCCATTTTAATTTTTTTTAAAAAAAAATTCATATTAATCCTTTTTTAGGAATTAACATGAGTATTTTTTTAATTTTTGAGATATCACAATTTCAAAAAATTGAAATTTTGGAGCACAAGTCGATTTTTTTTTAAGAGATTAAAATAAATTGTGTGTTTTGTTAAAGACTCAAAATGGTATTTACTTTTATAATCATCTCTGAAGAATGAGTACATTTTTTCCAAAAGGAAAAATTAACAGCATATTTGGTATCTTTTTTTTTTAGTTAAAAACTACTTTCAAGCTAAAATTAAAAGAAAAGCTAAAAGTTATTTAGTGATTATATAAATTTATTCTGATGGTTTTGAAAGAGCAAAGATAAAATAATTTATTATTAAAGTAAAGGATAAAATCTATAAATACAAATTTAAAATAAGGATAAAATTGTAAAATAAATATAAGAAGTCAAAAAAGTTATAATAAGAGAGTTTTTTTTTTTTTTTTTTTGAAAACTAATAGGAGAGGTTTTATGAAAACATGTTTGGCTAAACTTCTACTTTTTAAAGAAAAGAGAAACTAAAAATAAGAGAGGCCAAACAGGGCACTGAGGATGATCAGCTGTTTACTTCTAAGTGCCCGTCAACCACTTGAACTAATTTACCATACAAGTGCTTAACAGTACCTGAGCATAAATATCATGAGTAGCGGGTCCATCTAAATTTTTCCTTCCAAATATCCGAAGGTGATTAATGAGACATAACCATCAAGAACCTAACAGTGAGAAGATAAGCATTCACTTTTAAAAGATAAAAAAGTTGAGTTGACAAGAAAAAGTCAAGGGGGTTCCTCAACTTAATGACAAAGCTAACACTTCAGATATGCGTTGTACACATTTCATGTTTAAACTTCAAATAAGAACAGGTTCACACCGAATATCATAACATAAACTCACTTTTTTTGGTTTAATAATAGTATATTTGTACATATTTGGAAGAATTTAAAGATTCGGAGTATTCTTCCTAGACGTATGTTAAGCACGTATGCTGTCATCTGTGTACTTGTAAATTCAAAAGCATTCATGGGAATAATCATTTGAATCCAAGAACATGTACAAAATGGAAAAGTATAAAATATCAACCAAAACTCTATATACCACTTTTTGGATTTACATTATATCATTATCATCCACGGGAGAGAAACAAAGTGAACTGCCTGATAAAGAGTACCATGATTTTCAGTCAAAATAAAGCCAGCCCCTCCTTAGGGTGATTTCACGCATGATGCATCCAAATTTTACTCCCCAAGACCTTCAAAATGATCATGGCCTATAAAAAATCTGTTAATTTAGTGGATCCTTACATGATTGCAGGCAGCATAAAGCCCAACTAGGAATTGCTTTCAAGTTACCACCTACAACAATTAAACTGATGCACCAACGATAGTTTTCTCATTTAAATCTTCCTTCCCAACATAACTCAAAAAATTCTTCCAATGAAGGAGGGGGTTGACAGGTTTGGGAATCTGTGGAACATAATTAAATAACTATTCACTTACTAAAAAAAATATCAATAAACAGCCCTATGGCTTGTGATCAATTATGTACAATGACTTCAAAGTTTTCGTAAGAGCCTAGTACCTCAAGAAGCCCCTCCACGTTGATTCTGGCCTTTTGGGTCCTGAACAGAAGAATTTGGAGTTGCGAAGGAACCCTTACTCTCTTCACCTAATTCTGGCTTTGACTTAGGAGAATTATTCTTACCAAAATGGTCTTCCTCTAAAGCTTTATTTGATGCTGAACTGAAACTTGTGCCCCTTGGTGCAGAAGAATTTAGGTGTTTTTTCTCATCATCTGTTACCTGATTTTGGGCTAGGTTGCTGCTTGATTGTTTCTTTGTTTCAACCACAATCTCTTTCACAGTCTCTTCAAGTTTCTCAAGCCTCACTTTCACCTCTGAAAGCTGGGGATCAGATTTCGCTTCCTTTTCCTCGGGGGGATTTAGTTCCGTTTCTTTTTCTTTTTCCTTTGCTTCTTCCTCTTCCTTCTGCTTCCGTTTCTGCTCCACTTCCTAGAAAATGATTTGGAGAATAGCCATTATCAATAGGGAATACCAACCCAAAAAATGGGGTACTACTTCTTCGATTATTTAAAATCATAATTACAAGGTCAAAGTGATACACAGATAAAAATCCACAATTCTAATTTACAAAGTACAAACAAAAAACAAGTCCCACAAAAACATAGAATATAATCTAGGAAACTCTAATATATTTCAAATAAATAGTAAATAAGTAGCACACGATATCTCTCATAGTTCTCAACCCACAACTCCACAGTGCTGCCACAACAAATAACTGCAGAATGCATGAACATATCTAGGATATGATCTATACAGTACTAATGTCTGTCCAGGAAAAAATGGATCAGAACACTGAATGTCTATACCAGCCTTGTCATATTATCATATACACTGAATAGTATATATGATGCTAGAAAACTTCCCCCTCTTATACTACAATATCAGTACAAAGGAAAGAAAACGTACCACCTCCATTGTTCTCATTCTATAACGAGAATACTGCGCCACCAAATATACAGCTGTGGCAGTAATAACTTATTTAGATGTTAGCAGTAGAAATTTTTGAAAAAAAATAAAATAATAATAACGTCAATGATAGAAGAAAAACTTAAAAGGCGTGAGTATCATACCCAAGGAAGGCAAACAGGCAACAAAAAATTGCCAAAGATGGAAATCAAACCTGATCAAGATAGACAGAGATACAAAGTAAGATTTTTTTTTTTTTTTTTTTTTTTTTTCACAACCATTAACAGCATAAACAAATATATGAATCTTCTCGAAAAAAAGAATGAACAGGGTTTTTAGTGTAATTCCTTGCAGCTTGAAACTCCAAATGTGGTAGTAAAAAACAGATGTACATAAAGCTAGCAAAATGATGACAGTATGGGATTAAAATATCAAAGAAACAGTGAAGTACAGGAGTCTTCTCAAGAAAAGGGGGGAAATGAACAGGGGGAAACAGTGAAATGAAGGTGTTCGACGAAATGCCAAAGAGAGCAAAACCTGAATTAACCCGAGCAACAAAAGATATAGGGCTGAAAGAATGAAAGAAAGAGGAAAAGGGATACCCAAACTCCTTTTTCTTTGATGGGTCAGAGAAAAGGATCTTAGCGGCGGTCGTCATGTCGAGATTCTCCAGCTGCCGATACCTTTCATCGGCGATGATGTCGCTGTTCATCTTCTTCGCTGGATTGCTTGACGTGCTTTTGGCGTCGCTGCAGAACGATGTTGTCCGAAGAAACTTGAATCGTCCCGAGAAGCGCAACCACCGTCCTCCGCCGCCAAACATCGGAACCCCTCTACAACCCTAAACATCCACCTCCGAAGCCTCCTATTGAAAATTCGGATCGAGAATACCCGGCCCAAAAATTGGGTGGACCGGGCCCATCACGGCCCATTTATATATTATTATTTAACAGAAGTAATTTATGTTGAATTAAAATAAAGAGGAAGGTTATACTTGTAATCTATTTTCATTTTTAATATTTTATAATTATATCTTAACCATTGGTTTTCGTCAATTAATTATTACTCTTTTTCTAAATTAAATTTATTAATTAATTATTAATTCACAATAAATGATAACCGTTGATTGACGAAAATCAACGGTTAAGATATTGTTGTAAGAAGTTGTAATTTGTAAGTAAAACCTTCCTTTAAAATAAATAATTATTTTTTCTTGAAAGAAGGTTATACTTACCACCTATTTTCGTTTACAACCTCTTATAATCATATTTTAATCGTTGATTTCAGCCAATCTACCGGTTATAATTCATTAGATCATATTTATTAATTTCAAATAAATTATAACAGTCAGATTGACAGAAATCAATGGTTAAAATATGATTATAAGAGATTATAAATAAAAATTGGTTGCAAGTAGGGGTGGTAAACGAGCTAGGGGCCTTTCAGGGGCCTTTGGCTCGGCTCGTAAAGGCCTGAGCTTGTTTAATAAAAGCTCGTTTGGAACCAGACTTGGACTTGTATAAAAGCTCGTTTAATAAAAAGGCCTCAGGCTCTAATTCAGAAGCTCGGCCTTAGAGCCTCCCAGGCTAGCCTAGTATATAAATATTTATTTATACTTTTTATACTACTTGTAATAACTCTCTCTCATCAATTTATTTCACCCCATTTTATTGGTTTAACAGACTTTTTGAATGATTTTGTTTTATATTATGCTATTTGGATATATATATTGAATTTATGTATATTTATGGAATTACTAGTGCTGTTCTATATTATCATTCATCTTCACACAAACAAACCCACAAAAACTTATTCGTTCCACTGTGCACTGCTTGTTTGTGTCAATTTATTTTTTATTTTATTTATTTATTTTTATTTTTGTTGGCACTTTTTTTATAATGGGCTAAGATAATATAACATGTTATCTACCTTCTCTCACTTTAATTTTATTTATTTATTGTAGACTTTGTAAATTATTGCTGCAAATTGGAAACTAAGGTTTCTATCTAGAAATTGATTTTTTGTGGAATTCTGTTCTCTTATTTTTATTCTTTAACATGCTAACAGGCTAAGACAGGCTTCACGCAGGCTTTTATTTTTTGTAAATAAACCAGGTCACAGGCCAATATTATATTCGTAACAGGTAACAGGCTAAGGTCAGTCGGACACGTTTAAATACAGGCTTAGCCCGTTAAGATCAAAGCTCGTTTCGGCTCGGCCCGTTAACACCCCTAGTTGCAAGTATATCTTTTCCCTCTTCCTTATTTAGGATTTTTTTTAATAAAAACAAAATGTTTGAATCTATAAAATTAATGTGAACATAATCTATATCTAAACAGATGTTTATTAGTTTACCAAAAAAAAAAAAAACACATCTTTGAGACAAGCTTTTTTTCCTGCTGATTTAAAAATGATGTGGGGTCTATTTGATTTTTTTTTCTCTTTTTTTTTTTTGGTAAGTCACATTGCTGGTTTGTGAGTGCAACTGGAGAGAAAATTATTCATGTTAAAGGAGACTAATAAACCCCATTAAAAAATCTATTAATAGATAAGGAAAGGTTATAGTTATTATCTCTTTTTTTTACTACTAAATCTTAACTATTGATTTTTGTCAATCTAACGATTGTAATTTATTGAGTCATATTTATTAATTAATTATTAATTTTCAATAAATTATAACGGTTAGATTGACTGAAATCAAATGTTAGAATTTGATAATAAGAGATAGTAAGAAGAAGGGGTAGTAAGTATAACCTCTTCATATTAAATATTCTAAATGTAAATATTTAGTATAACTAAGTGTAAGCCCAGCAATTAAATTAAATACATTCAATTTTCAGTTCTTACTATATTTCTGTTTTTTTTATTTGTAATACATTCCTTGCCAATTTACTATTCCAACTACTAAACTTTAACATTTTTTATTCGAACTGGGATATGAAAAATTTTATTGGCCCCAAAACCGGTTGTGGAATATCTCATTTCTGTTTAAAAATTGATGTCACGAATCTCAATCACATGAGATTAGAATTTGTTGGTGCTATTATTTACAATACCCACGTGATGGCAAAGTTAAAGTCTATGATATGCATGATTATCATCATCACAAATAAACAACAATACAAGGATAAGTGAGGCATAATTAACTACTAGTCCTTCCTTCAACTTTCTGGGTCAAAGTCACTGTCTTTTCCATGTTGTTCACTTGAATTTGGGTGAAACGTAGATTCCAAAAAAAGGGAAATCCGAGTTAATGTCCACATTAACTCTATTCAAATCTCAATTATATTCTTTAATCCAAAAAAAAAACTTATTAACATGGGTTTTATTAGTATTATGTAACATGATGCAAGTATTGTTTTCAACTCTCGCATCAAAAGAGAGAGAAAATGAAATGATGAAAGAGAAAGAAAAATATGTGAACCCTACCTCTTTAATGTGTGTGTAGGAAAATGAAGTTATATTATGTTAAATGATAAACATAAAATCCTATTAACATATGATTGGAGTTGGACCCCACTTCCCTTTCCCGCAAAAGGACCAAAACCATCGTGACGCTCCATTTTCTTTACTTTAAGATTAAAACTCCACTAAGTCACTAACAACAACTCATAATATACACATTATATACAACCCCACCCATACACCATAATGATGAACAAACGTTACTTCCTTTCTCCTGAGGATTTTTTTTTTCTTTTAATTTTTTTAAAAATATTCACAAACCAGCTCATATTAAGGCAGAACCGTAATTTTGCCACAAAACAGAGGCCATTCACGTAAAAAACTCCGATTTATAAATACAGTTACATATAATGTAAGGGTTTTATGCAACACACAAAAAGTGAATGGGACCCACTAAAAAAGAAGAGAGAGAAAATAAAAAAGTTACACTTTTTGTGTGTTATACATGAAAAATAAAACCCATAATGTAATGTAATGTATGTAACACACTATGCTCTGAATTAACATACGAGCACCGGCAACAACAACAGCAAGCATAAGAACCTTCTCATTCTCTTCTTTTTCTTCTTCTTAGTGTTTTGCATTTTTATTTTTTTTGAAAATTCAGATACCCAATTGGAAAAAGTAAATAACTTTGAAAACTTTCCAGGGAAAGAAAACCCACCCCACCTACGTTTTACCACTGAACTCTGCTTTTTATTAGTTCTTCCATATGAAACAGATGAAGTAGTTATCATAACCGAAGCAAAAACGACGCCGCAGAATGCTTTGCAGGAAGAGCTCACGGAACGGCGTCGGTTCGGGATCGGTTCCGGTGTACCTCAACGTCTACGATCTGACACCAATCAACGGTTACGCTTACTGGTTCGGCCTCGGAGTGTACCATTCCGGCGTGCAAGGTTCGTTGTTCAATTCTCAACCCCATTCTTTTACCATTTTGAATCTGCACAAAAACCCACTTCAGATCTACGATCTGTGAGAAAAAACCGATGATGGGTCTCTCTATCTCTCTTGTTTTTTTGAAAAAAATTGGATTTTTTTTTTTTTGTATTTTTTTTGTATTTTTTTTTGGGGTTCAGTTCACGGTGTTGAGTACGCGTTCGGGGCTCACGAGTACCCATCTACGGGAATATTCGAAGGAGAACCGAAAAGGTGTGAAGGGTTCACTTTCAGGAAGACGATACTGATTGGGAAGACTGATATGGGTCCTGGTGAAGTCAGGGTTGTGATGGAAGAGCTTTCTGCTGAGTATAAAGGGAATGCTTACAATCTCATCACAAAAAACTGCAACCATTTCTGCAATGATGTTTGTGTTAGGCTCACTGGAAATCCTATACCCAGTTGGGTCAATCGTCTTGCAAGAATTGGTAACTCACCATCACTACTACTAGTTAAACAACTCTACTGAAAACTGGTTTTAATTTTTCACTTTTTATTGTTTCCTTGTTGAAAATCTATATAACATGTGGCTGTTGTGTTCATTTTTGGTTAAATGATTGTATCTGCAATGACATGTAGTTATTCAGATATGGAAATTAGTTTAATATCGAGGTTATGGGTAATGGAGACTATAATGAAATTATGAAATTAATACCGGACATGCAATGTTTAAAAATCATCCACATGGTGTCAGAATTGTTGAATTTATTTTTATATGATGGGGAAAAATAAATGAAATTACTTTGGAATCATATTTGATTCGTTTGTAAGTAGCACCCCCCATGTCATGTAAATATTTATGGAAAAGTAATTGAGAATGACAAAAACAACAACATTAGTATCTGCCACACTGTAAATATATAGATTCTTTGTGATAATGATTGAGGTAAAGTAAACTTAAGTTTAGGATTAATTAGTTTTCCATATATAAAAGTAAGGAAGAGACATGTATTTTTCTTTTTAATTTTATTTTATTAACTCTTTTTTGCTAAAGTTTCGAAATTGAGATTGGTTTAAGTTCACCTGATTTATTTTATGCTTGGGTGGGTGGGTTGGTTGGCTTATTGTGTTGCAGGTTTTTTGTGCAATTGTGTTCTTCCTGTGACATTGAATTCAACTAAAGTTAGGCATCACAGAATAGAAGACAAGCAATGTGAAGGAGAAAAGCAAGCATTAACAAGTGAATCCAACAAGCTTAATGCTTCAAATTCAACATCCTCGTCTTCATCTTCTCCTGCTTCTAGCTCTGGAGTGCGCAGGGGAAGGAGTAGAACAAGACGTGCCCTTCCTCCATCTTCACCTTTGATTATTGGTTCTTCTTCATCTTGATGTCCAAAATGTGAAAATTTTATATATATTTTTTTTCTCTTTTTGTTTTGTCCAATTACAGATGTTGCTCTAACAAAGAAAAAAGCAACAGATTGGATTTTCAATTGAAAATTGTTATTCTTCATTCTTTTCATCTAATGACTTCACAAAGATACCAAAAAACCAACCAGGAATCCCGGAGCTCATGCTTCCTTTTCTTTCTTTATAGGAAAATTTTGTTTTAATTCTTAAAAAAAGGGGCGGTCATGTTATCATTTTATTCGTACTACTCTTATTATCTGTTTGGTTATCGGTTAACTTAAAATTAATAGTTGAAAAAAAAAATTAACTGTAGTTGATTTCAAATTAATTCAACGGTAATCAAATATGTAGTAAGAGTAGTAAAACTAAAATAATAATAAGGATAATCTTCTCTCTTAAAAAAAATATGATTATATAAGCCATCAAAAATTAATTTTATCAATTTCATCTTTAATAATTTAGTTGCTTATTCATTTTACTATTGTAATCTATCACGCTTTAACGATGTGTTGACACTACGTCATAATATTATAATATTAAGTGTATTAAAATGCGAGTTTTAAATTTTCAAATATTATACGACAAGATGCCACTTATAATCTTTTAATATTAATTTCAATATACAGGGATTATATTCATACACAGACGTACAACTATAATATTTAGAAATTTTACATTGAAATCAAACTATAATATTCATACACCAACGCTTTGAGCAATCAAACTATATTGTATTCGTTTATCACTTTTTATTTACAGATTATGTGCACACGGTCCTGCACCTTCAGACGGAAGTTTAAATTTTTTTAGAATAATTGTACCTTACACTTTTATGTGTGAATCAGAAGTTGAGGCTTACAAAATTATGATATTCTAAAATTTCATATTTCATAGAAAAAAGACATCCATTAATTAAGAGGAAAATTATAAATGAGGTATTTTTAAAAAAGAAAAAGATTTTTTTTAATATTATCAAAAAGATTTTTTTTACATTGATAATATTATAATTAAGAAAATACTTAAATGACCAACACAATTAAGATTTTAATTATAATTTCTCTACTAATTTGTGTTATATAATTTAATTATATATTTAATAATTTTGTTTATAAATGATACTTTAGGCTGTGCATGACAATCATTCTATTCCCTAGCACTATTTCTGAAAAAAATAATTCTTTTATATTTCTGTGTCATGGAATAGTTTATGAGAAAAAAAATTTGTTTGATAACATGTTCTATTTTTTTTCCGAGAATGATAATTGTGCTTGATAACACAACAAATAATATAATAAAAATAATTCCTATTAAATATAAAAAAATTTCGGATCATCACTTTCCTTTCCACATGGCGTGGTTGTGGTGGTGGCGACGACGACAGTACGGTAGTGGTGGTGGCAGTGACATGGTGAAGATAGTGGAGGTGGTTATGACGGCAGTAGATGCGACGATGACAGTGGTAATGGTGGCGGCGGCGGCGGTAGTGGTGGGGATGGTGGTGGTGGAGGTGACGGCAGTGGTTGCGACAATGGTGGTGGGTAAGGTGGTTGGTGGCAGCAATAATGGTAGCAGTGACATAGTGGTGGTGGTTGTGAAGGCATCATGGTGGTGGTGGCAGTGGTTGCGGCGGTGGCGGTGGTAGTGGTGGGGATGGTGGTGGTAGAGGTGACGACAGTGGTTGTGACAATGGTGGTGGGTAAGGTGGTTGGTGGCAGCAATAATGGTAGCAGTGACATAGTGGTGGTGGTTGTGAAGGCATCATGGTGGTGGTGGCAGTGGTAGTGATGGTAATGGCGTGGTGATGATAGTGGTGGGGGTGGTGTAATGGTGGCGATGGTGGTGGTGGTTGGTGCCTTGGTGGCAGCGGCAACGACGATGGCGGTGGTGACTGTAGTGGCTGCGGCAATAGTAGTGGTGGTTGGTGACGTGGTGGTGATGGTAGTGGTGGCGTCGTGGTGGTGGCAGTGATGGCGATGGGGGTGGTGGCAGTGGTGTGTGATGGCGATGACGGCAGTGGTTGCGATGATTGTGGTAGTGGTGATGGTGGTGGCGACGGTGATAGTGGTGATGGTGGCGCCGACGGTAGTTGTGGTGGTGGTGATAGGTGGAGGAGGTGGTGGCATCGTGGTGGTGAGGGGTGGTGACGATGACACTAGTGGTACGATGGTGGAGAGTGATTGAGAGGGATAAATGTTTCTCATTTTTTGTCTGGGAACAAAAAAACAGAAATTTTTTGATTCTTTTTTTTGTTCCTCAGCACAAAAATTAAACCGGTTCATCTTGGAAACAAAAAAAATAAATCAATTTTACCAAATGAGTTTTCTATCCATTTTTGTTTCCAGGAACAAAAATTAAAAAAGAATTGATTCCAGGAAGGTTGTCATGCACACCCTTTTAGTACAAAATGTGAAATTTAAGCGATCTATGCATCCTTTCAAACCCTTAGGGGGCGTTTGATAGAGGATAAATTTTTTTTTATCTGGAAATCATAATTTCCAGGAATATGATGAGAAAATGAGTTTTCTGAGAATGTTACCAAAAAGTTATTTTGTAGGTTAAAATATTCCCGAGAATGTTGGGTTAATTTTCTTGATGCTATGTATGGTTGTATTTAATTTTTCCTTGTCATGAAAATTCTAAAATACCACCCACGAGATGGTATTTTTGGATGGTATTTTCAAAAAAAATTATACACAAAATAAAATCCTGGAAAAATCAGATTCCTGAAATTTTTTTAAAAATCTTGTACCAAATAATGCATTCCTATTTGTCCAACCAAGAAATTCCAAGAAAACAAAAAAAATCGTGTAACAAACGGGCCCTAATTTTGATTTTATATATAAGGTAAAAATAGAGTAAGATGCAATTTAGTAAAACTTCAATGCTCCTGGAATAAGTTGTTTACTGTCCAGCAAAAGCAAAACTCGTAATATTTCCAAAAAAAAAAAAAAGCAAAACTCGTAATTTTATGTTCATAATAGTTTGTTGAATTGATAAGATTGAATAACGTTGACTGTATATCATGTATTTAGAAATAGACAATTTCCTCTTTTCATAAACACGATTTAAAAAATAAAAATGTGTTCAAAATACATGCATTGGAACATTAAGCCTCTTTGGAAAGCAGCCATTATTTTTTTGTTGTGTGGAAGTCGTGAATGATGATAAATTAAGGACATGCTGATTGCAGAGGTGCATAGAATGGATCATATAATGTAATTGCCATTGCCAAGCACTGATAGCGAGAAAGACATGGACTATAGGGGGTGTTTGGTTCAAGTTTTTGGAGAGGATTACCGGTAATCCTTCTTTGGTAAATGTAATTACCACGTTTGGTAGAAGGAATAAATTACGATTCCCGGATATCCAAGGATTACCGGTAATTTGATTTATAAAGAAAAGTCACTATTCAGATTACCAAAAATAATATGGTAATTCGGAATACCAATCAGAATACCAAGTAAAGGGAAAGCACAACAATAAATTTTGAGACAAAAATACCTCAATACACATAAAAATCTAGACCCAATCTATCAATTACAAAAGTAAAAATAGTTTGGGGTTATTTTTGTAAAATAGCCTCATATTCCAAGTCATATTTCGTTCTAAACCAAATATGGAATCAGTAATTTTTACCTAATATTCCCGGTAATATTTTGGCGAACCAAACACATCTTTCGTAAGATTCCAAGTAAACTCAATTTCTACTGAATTCCCATTAATCATGATTTCCGATCACCAAAAAATTTCTCTTGTACCAAACACACCAAAGATGGGTGCTGTCATTTTCTGTCAATGTCTGTCCCTATACTTCATTTTCTTTTTAGGGTAATGACTTTTGCTATTTGGACTTTGCACTTTTTCCTCCCTTAGGACTATTAGAACCAACAAAGCTACATGTTAGAACAACTTCTTTTGACTAGCAATAATGGACACAATTAAGCAAGTAGCAACACACACTTTTCATTTCTTTTCTCTCTTTTTCTTTTCTTTTCTTCACAAGCAAAAAACTCCATGGCTAAGAGCACTATAATATAACTGATCTTTAGGAAGAAAATCCACCAAGTTGCATTAAAATATGGGATAATAATTTGTCCAGTTGCTGGAGAAGTTATTTTCCTTCCAGCAAACAGATACATAAAAAATCTCATTGTTTTTATATATATTTTTTGTTTAATTTTGTAGAGGGCAGAGGTGTTCGCGGTCTAGATTGGATCGGTCTTGGAAGCAAAAATCATCCAATTCAATCCCTTCGGTTTGATCATGTAATCATCCATTCGGTTGAATTTTTTTTTCAAATCTTATCCGATTCAATTTTTTTCGATTTGGATTGAATCAGTTTTCGGTTTTTTGAAAATCTTAAAATTTATTTCATGATTATTGTGCAAATAACATCTTTTGTATAAGGTAAAAGTATTTGTCATTTTAAAAGACATAAAGTTATGTCATTTTAAGAGAGAGATAGACACAAAATAATTTTTTTATTTAAAATTTAAATTAAAAAAAAACATCAACTTTCTCTCTCCCATGATTTTCATTTTTAGTGTCTATGTCTCTCATAAAATGACATAACTTATGTCATTTAAAATGACAAATAACAAACCTTTATATAATAGGCTTTGTAAAAAAAAATTTGAAATAGAAAAGCATACGATAATATGGTTTTTTTTTTGGGCAATGAGATATAAAGCTTTACACAAATAATTTTTTTTTGATGAGATGTGACTAGGTTTTTTCTTGAATTTAGTTGATGGGTTAATGGGTCTTGGGTTTAGAAATTTTTGGGTTATGATTGGGGAAAAATCCAAGTAGGTAAAGGAGAATTAATATATCGGTTTGGATTGGATTGATTTTCATCAACACATTCGAAAACCGATCCAATCCAATTAAAATTTGTGATTTTTTTTTTGTTCTCGATTTTTCGATTTTTGATTTATTCGGTTATCGATTTTTCGGTTCGGTCACCACGGTTTGAATTGGTTTTCATCGGTTGATGAACACCTAAAAGGGCAGGAGAACAAGTTTTTTATTGGGCAAATGCTATCAAAGGCACAAGGAAGTTAAATTGACTTTTTATTGGGCACAATGTTGGTCCTTAAATAACGAATCAACATAGTAATATGGGAACTGTACGATTGTTATGTAGAATTCCAACAATCATAAACCCCAAGTACTAGAAGATTTATTTGCATTAGCAACACAGGCTCAACTATCTCTCTCGAACTTGTTTCTATCTCTCTATTATGACAAGATGGTCTCGTGACAAGGCAAAAAACTAAATCTTGGTAAGTTGAGATGTGAACTAGAAGCTTGTAAATGTGTAAATATGTCAATAGTTCCAACTCATACATTGAGAATTTGTCTAAATCTTAAGTTAAATAGAGTGTGCTGGTGTCAAACTACAAACTATCCAATTAGACTTTAAAAGACGTGAAACGATTTAAGAACTTTGCAATCAAAGATTGCTTTCACCAAGAATGTAGAGGTTAAGGAAGCGCAAAAGTTCGTGGTGCGTACAACAATTGTAAAGAACCACTTCAACTCAAAACCTTAAAGTATTAGGTAAGAGCCTTTTTAATGATTTATATTATTCTCTAACACGCCCCTTTACGCAAGAGCTCTTTGGACTTGAAGCGTGAATTATTACATAGGCCCAATTTTTGATTTACCTTATACTTATTTAATTCTACAAGTGGAGAGCGATGAGGATCGAACTCGTAACCTTATAGTCACTGAAACTCTGATACCATGTAAAGAACCACTTTAACTCAAAACCTTAAGCTATTGAATAAGGACTTTTTTAATGATTTATATTATTCTCTAACATCTGAATACACTCCAGTAAGGGTAAGAAAAACAATAAAATTATGTACGAAAAAAAATAAAAATAAAATTGTGTATAATTATGATCTCACTCAATTCAGTTCAATAAAAGCTCTTACGTGAATAATAAGAATAGGATAGATGATGTTGGGATGGCAATGATCACAAAGTACAAGCTTGTATCTAGCCTTAAGTGCATGATCTATAGCACAAAATGAAAATTTGAAATTAAAAGTAACAATGGTTTATGTTTAGAATGCCCATTAAGAAACTGGGCCAACAGAAGAACACAACTTGTAATGTTGAGTACAATAAGCGAGCCACAAGGCATCTATCTGATTTTGTAGTCCGACAGTTTCTCTTACTTACGAAGTCCTGCCAACAAACCAATTAGCGTAAGTTAGAAAAGAAATTTGAAAAACATCAAAAATAAAAGTAATGCAAAATGGTTAAAACAAACATTTCATGAAAACACATACCGATGATTGCAGTTTACAGAGAATCAGGCAGCTAAAAAGATAAAGTTATTTTTGCTTTTCTCGCACCCATTCCACGAAATTATCCAGGATTAAGGGCCAGGCAAGTTCAGGATCATAGTCATTAAGCGTAGGGAAACTTATCTGTGAAAAGATGGGAATTTGCAAGTCATTCATATTTTTAACCAAAAAAAATAAGGATCCAAAGAAAGCACAGAAAAGGAAACGGTTAAGAAATTATCGGTGTTACAATAGATATGCATTCATCTTATGTGCTTCTGTGAAAAGGTTAACAAATATCTTCCTTTTGATAATTATCATAACAACAATCAAGAAAATAGCAGAAAAAGAGGCTACCTCATTGCAAAACCGGAAAAATCCCATCCATTGATCCATGTTTATGACCTTGTAATCATTTTGAGTCTGCCATAGATAATAAAAACATGTAAGAATGATTAGTGAGAACTAAAACAATAATGTCAAACCCAATCCTCACCTTCAAATATTCCACAAACGAGTTTACTTGGGCTGGAAATGTTGAAGCCAAAACAAGTGTAAGTAATTCACAAATGCTCTCTATATCAATGCTTTTCTGTTTCTCCTCTGGCAAGATTGGAAAAAATTATATATAAGAAATATAACAATTGAACAAAGGAAAAGAAAAATAAAGGTTAAAATTAATTTTAAAAAAATCACATAAAGTGTACCTGTCAAACAATATTGGAAAGCATAAGAATAGAAATCTGCAAAATTGGATGGCCTCCTGACCTTTACATTAGATGTCAAATTAAAAATGTTAGCAACTCAAAATATTTCCACCATAAATAAGTAACAAATTCCATAAATTAATTTGCCCATGAATTATCACAAAGAATATAACTTAAATAATTTTACCTCTTTTTCAAGGTCTGGAAGTACCTTCTTCAATTTACTTACTGTATCAGCCCTTACTGCTTTTAAGCCTCTCCTCCATTCATCCTAATAATATTTAGGGTTACGTAAGTGATGTTGCTTAAGTGATTTCAGTATAAGGATGGGGAAAGAAAGATATCACCAAAACTACATGATCGTGTAGCAAACATAAAAGAGACTTGAGCATTTGCTTATATTTGTGCCATTATGTCTATATGTGTGTTTGAATTAAAAAAAAAATTGAAATAATGCCAAAAGAAGTTTTACGAATAATGAACATGATAAAATACATACCAAGGTAAAATATCCTTGCTCCTCAGCTTTCATTTTCCTGTGACATTTAGTCTTCATCAACTCCAAACACAAACTTCAGATAAAGATATAACAATATTGTGCCAAAGGATAAGTGTAGCACTGTAGCTTACCATGCAAGCATCAAAATTCTCACATCAGTATGATCCACCTCCATATGAGCACAAAGTGTTTCAATTCCTTCTGGCCTGTAACCAAAGTTTATTACAATATAATGAACGTACTTTCAAAATGTAAAGACATTTACCTAGTGTGTACATGGAAAAAAAAAAGGTCATGTATACACCAAGAATCATTTTCTGTCACTTTCTGGCATTACAAACACATTAATTCCTCTTCATCTGATATTTTAGTTTCTTTTGTTTTCTATTTACATGCACGAGTGATGTCTTAAACATTAAGTGTCAAGTCACCCTATCTTTCTCATGGTTTTGACACCTAAAGGCTGCATTTAGCGTGCTGTATAAGGAGGTCCTGATCGTATAAGCTAATATTATCGAGTCTTGTTTGGTACCTAACTACTAGTATATTCAAATGAGGTCAAAAACTTGATTTGAACAATGGATGGCAAAGGAGTGGGATGTTAAGCTATAACATACCTATAGGGAAGGAAACGTTTGTGCAGATTGGCTTGTGAACAGAATTTTGGATCAAGATGAAGTAGTGATGCACAAATGAGTTTTCTAGTCTACCCTCTGGCTTATCCCCTTTATATTTGAATGATCTCTCATCTGTGAGCAGATCCCAACTTATTTTGGTTCCTTAGCTGTTTCTTTGGTTGGGCTTTTTCCCTCCATTCCACCAAAAAAAAGGTCAAAAACTTTAATTCTATTATAACCTGATAACATTATTCTCTACCCTACCAGTCACCACATGATAAGACCTGATACGATAAGTCGATAACTATTCTCACCCTTCCCCTCAACTTTATCTATCTCACTCTAAGTCTGTTTCTCTGCCAAGACCACCGCAAAACTTGCACTCACTCATAGACATGTCACATGTCAATAAACTTAATTTCAAGTCTACTTACCAAAATCTGCAACCAAATGTTCACTAACCCATATAAAAAATTCCAAATTTCAACCATACAATTTCAACACCTATTAAATGAAATCACATTAATCAGCATGCAATTCCCTTGAACTAAAACCTATAGAGTTCCCAAACAAAATAAATTTCAAAATCATTCCTAACGTCTCCATCCAACTCCAGGAACCACCATCCGTGCAGAAAAAAAAAAATGAAGATTAAGCAGCAGAGAAGATGAGGGCTGCCATTGCCAAAGCACCACCGGTGCCTGAGCTTTTGACCTCCACCAATATGCCTGGGTTGCATGCTAGTCCATGCCAACGCTGTTGAAGGGCTTCACGGCATCCAGGTGAGTATGCATCCCCAGTGTCAGGAACATGATGTGCACAAAGGGAAAGAATGTAAAGGTGGCTGTTTGTCATTGGAACCAGAGGTGGCTGTCCGTCACCAGAAATCCAGAATCCTACACTACTTTTTGTTCATAGCAGGGCAGGTGGAGGGTGTGATGGGCTATGACTAGTGGGCCCAAATTCAGCAATGCAAAGGAGGCCATAGTTAGTTAGTGAATTAGCTAGTTTGTTAGGAAAACTATTCTAGAATATTCCTAAGGTATAGGATAAAAGATAGGTAGTGTGTGTAGTGTAGGAGGCATGTATTCAGAATATTTGGAGTGGGGTTTTGGGAAAGGATCTCTTGGGATCTCTTTGGCCTAGGTATTTTGGCTTGAGAGTGAGTGAGGTCTTTTGGTGTCTATTTTCTACATTGTAATTCTTGTTATTGTTAAGTGTTTAAGTCTGTAATTAGGATGAGGAGCCTTGTTGCTCTGTTTCGTTTACTGCCATTGCTGTGTTACTGCCATTTTCTTGTTATTTCTCAGTATAATTGCTATTGAAATTATAGGTTCCATCAGGGTGCAAAAAGAGGAAGTGGTGAAATTGTGTGAAGTGATGGAGCAAATTGGGTTCAGGCTCAGAGTGTTGCTGTGAGGAATTGGGTAAGATGCTGAAGGAGGTGGAGAAGCTAAAGGGTAGTATAGTCATAGTAGATAGTTATACTACTTATATACACTATTAAGTTGCTTATACTACGTGTACTAAATTCCTGATAGTATAAGAGTTCATCGACTTCTTTATACTATCAAACCATATCAAGAGTACCAAACAGAGGCTAAGAGTATGAATAGTTTAGTATAAGAGGATTAGGGCCATATTGTCATTTTCTCCATACATATACCTCTGTAAAACCTGCTCTGAACTACTTATGAAACTCACCTAGCTATATTAAATGGGCTATAACAATCCATACACAGCAGCACGTAATCGTTTACTATTTACCTCATATATCCATGGCTTAAGTTAGAGATATGAAACAAAAAAAAAATGACAACAGCATAATATAATTAGATTTTATACATTTTTAATTGCAGAAAAAAAAATCTCGTATAAAGCATACTTACTCAATCAAACCAGTAGATCCATTGGCATACGTATAAAACAGACTATCAATTCGTTCTGATTCCTTCGAGCTTGCTTTACTTGAAGCTGAAAAATTGTGCTTGTATGGTTAGAACATTGAAAAATTCATTGCCTGGTCCAAAAGTGCTTTCTAGATATTAGTCTGATTATGTTTGACTAATGGCATAAACACTATACCATAATAGGCATACAAAAAAAGAAAAGACAAGAATAAACAGGTAATATAAACAACATATATGCTTCAAAATACACATGAGCAGGCTCAGAGACAAGAAATTTCCATGTTCCATATGGTAACAATCCAAGTAGATGCAAACAAATTTCTCAGAAGAATCTCAACTTTCTGATTTCCCCACATATGATAAGTAGTCATAAAAGAAGATTCCCTTCGCATGAAAATGTCATTTTCCACCATAAATTTGTAATACATATTAAGCAAAAGGTCAAAATATAAAAGCAATATTGGAATTGTCTTTAATAGTTTTAAGTTTTCACTCAGTTGTGTCGTAAAACTTATTGACAGGGGAAAGTCATGACAATAATAAATAAATTTTCTTTTAAAGATTTTCAAGAAGAGAAAAATGATTTATAACTCAAAAGTTCCATAATAACTTCGTGTACATACTCCATTTTAAAGAGCTCATTTTCTGTGCTCAAGGAGTACATACTCCATGCCCAAAAATGGAAAAATATGGGATATGGTGGAAATAAATATAAAGGCAAGGGTAGTGTAAAAGTGTTATTTTTTACTATATTTGATAAAAAAGAGTACCGAGCACTCTGTGCTGCAGGAGCACCAAATTAGTAAAAACCATAATAGCCTTTCACTTAAGAATAAGAACTTAAAATTTTACGACAGCCCATTTGACATTGCACCAAGGCATCAACGACCAAGTGTTGAAGCGATTGATCCTCACGCCCAATTCTTTTAATCAAAGAGGTTTCATTGTGGCTGTATCGTCCATGCTTCAAGAGTTTGATCATCCATTAATCTTTGCTTGAAGAATTGCAAAATTGACTCAAAAATTTACTAGTAAAAATATGTTTTTTCTTCTCAAGATCTAAATTCTTTCAGTAAGTAGTACTTTAAAAAAAATAAAAAATAAATCTTTCAGTAAGGATTATTATTACTATGCTCCTCCCATGCCACTAGTCCTCTCTTTACCAGCCACCACAATCTCCCAACCCCACAAAATTATAATAGGAAAATTCTTGAAAAATATAATCTTTTTACTGAAAATTTATAAATAATCGAGAGAAATTAACATGCATCAACGAGCAGGACTGACTCTCCCCCCACCCCCCCAAAAAAAGAAAAAAACCTTAACATGACCATAAGAAAAATAAAAAAACCTTCATCTATGTTGTTTTAAATAATCGTGATTAAAATCATTATTAGACAATAGTATGGCCGTGGCCGAAAGCAACGAGCTTAAAAATTAAAATATAAAAAAAAAATTGAAAATTGGAATATGAAAATGGCGTAGTGATGCAAATACCAGAGCGGAAGAGATCGGAATTGACGGAAGGAGTAGAATTGGATTGACCCGTCTTTTTAGATACAGAGCGTCGCATCTTCGATAAGAAATCCAGAGAGAGAGAGAAAGAGAGAACGAACGAACGATTCGAATCGGGTGAGTCGAGCGATGATGGATCGTCTTCGCCCGAACGCACCAAATTCAAGAGAGAAAAAAAGGGGTTATCCCTTTTCTTCTTCTTCTTCTTCTTCTTGGAAAGAGGTTGAGGATGATGACGTGGATCGCAGAACTGGGCTTTTATGATTGTGGTGTTGTGTGGTGTGTTGTGGTGGCTATCTAGTTTAGCTTACGTACTTTGCCCCCTTTACTTTTGACTTTTTTTATTTTTCTTACAATGGATGGATACTCCATTACTCGTCTTAAGATTTTATGTCTCCATGTCTTTATGACATTAAATAAGTGGATCTATCTTCGATTTAGACATACACAACAAAATTTTTGATACAAGGTTATGTGATTTTTGAATATGATATTATACTATCTTTTTTTTTCATACATATTTTGCTTATTGCTTCCTAACATTGTTAGGTTATAATATCAAGAAAGAGAGAAGAGAAAGAGCGGAATCGATATCTCACTTGTTAGTTAATATGACTTTGTCATATACAAAGATGAATTAACGATGAAAGATTTTATAATTACTTATTCTACTATTTTTTCTTTCTCTTGTTCGAATATTGATTTCCTCTAAAATTTATAGTGGTAACCACAACTTATAAATCAAGATCCATTATACTTGTTATCAAAAAAAAAAAAGATCCACTATACTAAATCATAAAGGAATATTAATAGAAAAGTGGAGGCATACATGTGTCCATAACAACGGAATAACTTTGATCTTCTTCTTTGAGGCCTGTCTCCATGGCAGCAAAATAACTTTGATATTTTCCTTTGAGTTATGCGGTTATCCTCATTCAAATAATCCTAATCCTTATTCTTTAGTGTTGTCTCTCTTGATGGAAAATAAAAATTATGGTTGTTATTATTTGACATATTATGAACCATAAACTTTTATAGTGTTTTTTTTATTATCGGGCCAGTAAGCTCTCATTATACCTAATTGGCCCAATATTGGTATTCACGCATTTATCTCACACTTATTTTGAAATTTATTTGAATATCTTTATTTGATCATTTTAATTTACCGAATATATATTAAATAACATAATATAATTATTAATACAATATGTAGCCCACAAATATATTAGGAAAAATAATTTTCTAACATCTCTTTTCTTATCACAATTGATTCCCATTTATATAATTATGATTCTCCTATATAATATGGTCATGTTAATTAACACATAAGGAATCTATCGGAAAGAATTAGATAATATATATACATAAAAAATATAAGTATAATATCATATCTCATAATTTTGTTAGTTTTTAGTTTTTTTGTGAGAGAATCTCTTCTCATCTAAGTACACACACCTAAGAAAATTGTTTGATATTTTTACGATGAGAACATGGGGTTATTAGATCGCTTATGTTAGATTTTATGGGAATACGTGGTTTTCTCCTCTTAGTATAAATTTATAAACCTATTATTATTTCAAATTAATTACCCAACTAATACTTGGATATAAGCCCCCTCCCCTACTCTCTATTACTGTTACAAATAGGCTAATTTTTTTTTTCTTTCTATTGATTAAACTAGTTCTCTATGCTGCCACTATGCGAATGATTCTCCCATTCGGTACACATGTAGAAAAAAGATGTACAAAGGCTATTATCACGGTAGAAGGTCAATAAAGTATGATTTTGTGCAGAATCGCATGAAAACATGCAAAAGAAAGAATCGAGCTGGGAGAAATCTTGCAAGAGGGGAGAAGAAGCAACTTTTGTGAGAATGGGAGGAATATGCGACTGTTATTAGTGCTGCACAAAATCTGAATAACATGAGAGAGTACATCAATAAATTTAGTTTTCAATTATTTTATAAGAGACTTTATAGAAAGTTCATCTCAAAATAAATGTATACTGTAACGTTAAAACTAAACAAATATTTTCCACTAATTTTATAGAAATTTAAAAATAAGATAAAATTAATAAAATCTCTTTCGCTCAAAAAAATAAGATAAAATGTTCTCACAGTAATTTTTTTTTTTTTTTTGCGATATTCCAATCGGTTCATCAATTCGGGGCAGGTTCTGAAATTAAGACTTGAAACCTCTTCTAAAGACGATACTGACGAGTATCGAACACATGCTCTCATCCCCCACATGCTCAATACCCTAAGGCCAATTGAGCTACCATCATTTGGTGAAGTATAATCTCTATGTCCACAATAAGTTAATTTTCATATAATAACCTATCAAAATGAAAATTCATAAAATAAAATTTAGATCTCATCTTCATTCATTATAATTCAATCCAATCAACAATTTTATTATTTATGTTTATTATTCATGTCTAAAGTATGTATATTATAAACAACGTAATTATATTAATTATAGACAATTTATTTTTTTTAATAAAATAATTAATATACTATAAACACACAAAGTATTTAATATGAGGTAGGATCCTTTGACACCAGTGTCAAATTTGAAGTTTGACACCTCATCTGATAGCCGTTAGATCAAAAAAGATCAACGACTCTAATTTGTAAGCATGTGACACCATTGATCTTTTTTGATCTAACGGCTATCAGATGAGGTGTCAAATTTCAAATTTGACACCGGTGTCAAAGGATCCTACCTCATTTAATATTTCATTATTTCACAATATTTCAAATTATATCTCCATATAAATTTAAAAAGTTAATGTATACAACAACCCCTTTGGATACATACAATAAAGATTTTTGCTAATTTACAAATAACAATCTAAATAATCATGCTCAAATAATATAAAGAACTTTATGTTAGAATTTTTAATTCCTCTAAACCTTATGGTGATAACTATCACCTACAAGCCAAGATCCATCATACCAAATCATAAAGAAAAATAAGAACAACATAAAGGTGGAGGCATACCTGTCTCCATTGCAGCGGAATAACTTTGATCTTGTCTCTTGGGGTTTGTAGTCTTCCTCAGTCAAATAACCCTAAAACCAAATTCCTTAGTGTGTCGTCTCTCTCTTGATGGGGAAGAGAAACTAAGGTTGTTGTTTGACGTCTTGGGGACCATAACCCTTATAGTGTTTTTATCTTTATTGTTGGGCCAATAAGCTCCCATTGTACCTAGTTGGCCTAACACCGGTATCCACTCATTCAGCCCATACTCACTTAGGAATCTATTTGGAAATATTTAACTGATCACTTTAATTTACCCAATATATATAAATAGCACAATATAATTATTAATATAATATGTGACCCACAATAATTATTAGAAAATTATAATTTCCTAACAATCTCCCACTTGGGCCACATATTAACTTGAGATAATTATATCGTATATCTTTAGTGCGCAACTGTATGCTATTTTTCTTTAGATTCCTCCTTAGATACAATCTGGTCCACCTCCTATATCAATATGAGATCATGGTGGCTTTTGTCACTTTCAAGCGTAACTAAACCTTCCATGGTCATCGCACCAATATATTCAATGACATAGATCAAGTATGGATGAGTGGCATGGAAATTACATGCAATGTGATCTTACCATGCCTATTTCCAACTGGTCCTACTTTAATCTTTGTGAGATCAATCCTAAATTTTCTGCATACACAAAGCAGAAACACAAGCACAAAATATAATACATTCAGATGGAAAATATCATTGAATTCTTTATTCTGCAGAAAACAAACATAAGAATATTTCATTTATTTATTTACATAGAACACCAACATAAAGAACTCCCACTAAACCGTAGTGTCATCGAACAAAACAACACCCATATGAGCAGTATGCTCGTGAAAGACCTTAGGCACTAAGCCTTTATAGTAAGCGGATCCGCAAGCATGAAGTTCGTCCTTATGTGTTCTATGGAAATCTGACCACTCTGAACTCTTTCTTTAACAACCAGAAACTTTATATCGATGTGCTTCGATTTTGAAGAGCTTCTGTTGTTGTTGGAGTATAATATTGCTGACCTGTTGTCACAATAAATCTTCAGTGGCCTTTCAACACCACTTACTATATGCAGCCTTGTGACAAAGTTTCGCAGTCATACCCCATGGTTGGATGCCTCAAAACAAGTTTCAAATTTAGCGGCCATAGTAGAGGAAGCTACGAGTGTCTGTTTAACACTCTTCCAAGAAATAGCTCTTCCAACCAACACGTAGACATAACCTGACGTGGATCTTTTACTATCTTGGCATCCAGCAAAATCAGAGTCAATATATCCGACGATCTCTAATTCATCTGACCTCCGATATGTAAGCATATAATCTTTTGTTCTCTTTAAATACCGCATAACCCTCTTGGCTGCTTTCTAATGATCCATTCCTGTATTGCTCAAGTATATTCCTAACACTCCCACTATAAATGCTATATCAGGGCGAGTACAAACCTGGGCATACATAAGGCTTCCTACTGCCGAAGCATAAGGTACCTTTGTCATTTCTATCATCTCAAGCTTACTTTTAGGGCATTGGGCGAGACTAAACTTGTCTTCCCTAGATATGGGCGTATCTCTTGACGTAGAATCCTTCATGCCAAATCTATCCAAAATCTTTTCAATGTAGGCCTTTTGTGATAACTGTAGGATACCTTGAGCGCGACCTCGAAGTATCTGTATTCCTAAGACAAAAGATGCATCACCAAGGTCCTTCATCTCAAAAAATTTAGTGAGAAGTTTCTTGGTTTCATGCAGTAAGCCTATATCGCTACTGGCAAGTAAGATATCATCAACATATAGTATCACGAATATGAATTTACTCCCACTGAACTTGTGATACACACAATCTTCCACTAAGTTCACCTCAAATCCATAGGAGATAATAACCTGATGGAATTTGTGGTACCATTGACTAGAAGCTTGCTTAAGGCCATAGATGGACTTTTTTTAATTTGCAAACCATAGACTTTGAATCTCCCAATACAAAGTTTTCTGGTTACACCATATAAATTGTCTCATCAATGTTACCATTGAGAAACACTGTCTTTACGTCCATCTGATGTAGCTCCAAATCCAAATGAGCCACAAGTGTCATTATTGTCCTAAAAGAGTCCTTCGTAGAAATTGGAGAGAAAGTCTCTTTATAGTCTATGCCTTTTTTTTTGAGTGAAACCTCTAGCAACTAGACGTGCCTTATATCTTTTGATGTTGCCATTTGAATCCCTTTTGGTTTTAAATATCCATTTACAACCAATGGGTTTCGCACCTTTACGCAACTCAATAAGATCCCAAACGTCGTTGTCTTTCATAGATTGCATTTCATCTTTCATGGCATCAATCCATTTATGAGCATTAGAGCTTTCTAGGACTTGTTGGAAGTTGATTGAATCATCTTCCTTCAAGCTTAAAATATTTTCATGCTCTTAAGAAACACAATATAATCATCCGGAATTGCATTTCTCCTTTCTCCAGTGGATCTCCTTAATGGCACTTCTTGAGTTTGTTGAGTTTGCTTTATAGGTGGCATAGGGGGTGGTTCATTATTGTCTTGACCCAAAGCAATGTCAGGAACCAAAGCCTGTTCCATAACAATGTCATGAACAGGACCTGATTATTATTTGCTTGTTCCGTAATTGCATCTTGAATGATGACAATATTAGGAAGAGAAATATAATTTTCTTCCTCATCAAAGACAACATTCCTTATTTTATTTTCCCCCAAACTCAACATCCTCAAGGAATCTGGCATTTCTAGTCTCAAAAAAAGATCTTGTAGTGGGATTATAAAACTTAAAGTCCCGAGAGCGTTCAACATATCCAACAAAATAGCAGCTGATTGTTCTTGAATCCAACTTTCTTTCATTTGGCCTATAAGGCCTTGCTTCTGCTGGACAACCCCAAATGTGTAAATGCCTTATGCTAGGTTTCTTTCCATTCCATAGCTCATAAGGGGTTTTTGTCACTGCTTTGCTGGGAACCCTATTAAGGATATAAACTGCAGTCTTTAGTGCTTCTCCCCAAAGTGATTCTGGCAATGAAGAATGACTAAGCATACTCCTCACCATATCTTTAAGAGTCTGGTTTCGCCTTTCCGCAACACCATTCATGCTAGGTTTACCAGGCATTGTGTATTGCGGGACAATTCCATACTCCTTTAGGAAGATCGCAAAGGGCCCTGGACGTTGTTCACCTGATCCATCAGATCTACCATAGTATTCACCACCACGATCAGATCTAATGGCCTTAATTTTCTTGTCTAACTGAAGTTCAACTTCAGCTTTAAATTCTTTGAACACATCCAATGATTGCGACTTCTCTCTAATCAAATATAGGTATCCAAATGTTGAATAGTCGTCTATGAATGTGATAAAGTATTGTTGACCATTCCAAGAGGCTATAGGAAATGGTCCACAAATATCCGTATGAATCAATTCTAAGACGTCTGAAGCTCTGTTGGAACCTATTTTTCTTATGTTTGTCTGTTTCCCCTTTATGCATTCAATGCACACCTCAAAATCATCCAGATCAAGGGGTTCAAGAATTCCATCAGTCACAAGCCTCTGAATTCTCTGTTTAGAGATATGACCTAAACGCTTGTGCCACAGAACCAGTACCAACAAACTAAAGTGAGAGTCATACCCTTCCTTTCGCGCCATGCCTTGTATATGGAACACTCTTTCTTCATGTGTCCAGATTTCTTACAAAAGAAGCAGGTGAATTCCTGGTCTTACTTCTTTGGCAAAGCATCCGCATTATCCTTAGCTCTCTTTCTTTTTTGTCTTTAGAGGTTGATGACAAGTGAGCACTATCAGTCTTCTCTCGCTGTAACCTCTCTTCCTATTGCAGCAGTTAGAAATGAGCTCATTAAGAGTTCATTTTTCCTTTTGAGTGTTATAACTCACCACAAATTGACAGTATTGTGCAGGAAGAGAGATAATAACTAAGTACATGAGCAACTCAGAGGGCAGCTTTAACTTTAATGCCTTTAGTTTTCCAGCAAGATTAGACATTTCCATAATGTACTCCCTTATGTTTCCATTTCCTTTATACCTCATGTTTATAAGTTTGGACAAGGTTTGACCAATTTCAGCCTTTTCATTTCGAGCAAAGTATTGCTCGAGTTCCTTTAGAAACAACTTGGCATCAGTAGTCTCAACAATTGAGCCCCTAAACGCCTCCGGAACGCAACATTTCATGATCATCACACATGCGATTTGAGCGTTCCCACTTCTCAATTTTATACGTGTTTGGATTTTTCTGAGTGGAAGTGGGTTTCTCAGTCCTTAGCGCATTGTCGAGATCCATGCAGCCGAGAACAAGTTCCATATTCTCTTTCCACAACTTGAAATTTTCCCCATTAAGCATTGGAAGCATATTCATTTGAGCAACATAATTGGTAGCGGTAGCGAAAACTATACAGAGAACAAAAAAGATAATATACTAATAACATGTCATATCATATATATTCAAACATACATGATATAGACAAATAATCCGAAGTAAAATGAGTTTATTATAAGATACCTAGCACAACATTAATATTTAGTCTGTGGACAAAAATATCAACTTGCAAGTGGTACTCTTAATGTAGTAATCAAACATTGACAATAAGTTCTGTCAAATCATAGCCTTCCTGTGGGCCGACTATGAATTACATGGAGAATTCTTAATAATTGTCACATATTTATTATCACATGTATGTTTGTTACTTGGCCAAATAATAACCTTCCTGTGGGCCGATCACTATCCGCATAAACAATAAACATACACATGATCACATAACATATGTTATTTGGCCAAACAATAACCTTCCTGTGGGCCGATTATTATTTGCATAAATAAAATATATTTATATGACCAACCTATTTGAAATCAAATTAACCTTTATAAATTTGGCCACTGTGGCGGCTAACAAATTTATCATATTCAATTTCAAATAGAAACCTTAGGGATAATAAACACATTTAAAAATAAAATAACAACAATAAAGAAAATTATTCTTTATCAATTCTCAATGTATATAAATATACATATTGTATCATTATATCAATAACAATAAATACCTTTTCATTATAAGGCTTAAAAATTAATGCACAATCGACGCACATGTAAGTCTTTTCAAATGAAAGCTTGAAAATGATGCACACAATAAATACCTTTTCATTACAAGGCTTAAAAATTAATGCACAATCGACGCACATGTAAGCCTTTTCAAATGAAAGCTTGAAAGTGATGCACAATACCCAAAAATTTAAATTTGGCTTTTGACAAAGAATATCAAATCTAAAAGAAAATCCCAAAACCAAAGACCTTAAACATTCGGTTTCTTTCAAACTATAAGTCCAAAACATTCTAAGAGAATTCATTGTTTATTCAAAAAATTCAAACAACAAAACCTCATCGATTATAAAGCCAAAATTCTTCCAAACATTCTATCTATTTACAGATTCAAAATTTAAATAATAAACCCTTATTAAACTGTGAATCCTAGTTTTTTTTCTAAAAAATGTAGCTTTTGTTCCAAAACCAAAAAATCATCGTCAGGGAACAAAAATAACACTACATAGCTAATACAAAATACATAAGATGGAACCCACATTCAAAAAATAATAAACTTTATGCCAAAAGACAATAAAGCAAAACTTTTCATGATTAATCATATATAAAAATCACAAAACTTAATTCCCTCATAATTCAATATGACGATGGCTCTGATACCAATTGTTGGAATTTTTAATTCCTCTAAACCTTATGGTGATAACTATCACCTACAAGCCAAGATCCATCATACCAAATCATAAAGAAAAATAAGAACAACATAAAGGTGGAGGCATACCTGTCTCCATTGCAGCGGAATAACTTTGATCTTATCTCTTGGAGTTTGTAGTCTTCCTTAGTCAAATAACCCTAAAACCAAATTTCTTAGTATGTCGTCTCTCTCTTGATGGGGAAGAGAAACTAGGGTTGTTTTTTGACGTCTTGGGGACCATAACCCTTATAGTGTTTTTATCTTTATTGTTGGGCCAATAAGCTCCCATTATACCTAGT
>NW_026899235.1:0-75687 GCF_033153095.1 Gastrolobium bilobum
TTAACGGCCACCACATAGGTGGACATTCTCTAGCAAGGAAAGCGCTGAGAGCTGGATTCTACTGGCCGACCATGGAGTGAGACGCTTATAACCACGTCAAGAAGTGCGATAAGTGCCAACGTTTCGCAGACGTACATAGAGCCCCACCAGAGGAGTTGACCTTGATAACATCGCCTTGGCCCTTTCACAAATGGGGAATGGACATTCTTGGACCTTTCCCAAAAGCCACGGGGCGTATACAGTGGCTAATCGTTGCCATAGATTACTTCACCAAGTGGGCAGAAGCCGAGGCAGTCGCGACCATCACTTCTCAGAAGGTCAGGAAGTTTTTTTGGAGAAACGTTGTATATCGTTTTGGCATCCCGGGAGAGGTTATTACAGATAATGGCACCCAGTTTACCGATTCTAAGTTCAGAGAATTGATGACGAACCTTCAAATTCGGCACCACTTTGCAGCCGTAGAACATCCTCAATCTAATGGGTTAGTCGAATCAGCTAACAAGATGTTGTCCAAAGGAATAAAAAAGAAGTTAACCTCCCATAAAGGAGCCTGGCTTGAAAACCTCCATGGCGTGTTGTGGGGATATCGGACAACCGCCCAATCCAGTACGGGAGAGACCCCCTTCCGTTTGACTTATGGTGCAGAGGCTATGATACCAGTCGAGATCGGTGAACCTTCTTGGAGAAAGGAGAAAGTAACAGAGGTAACCAACAGTTAAGGTCTCAAAGAAACACTTGACTTAATTGAAGAGATCCGAGAACGTGCAGCGCAATCTGATCGCCAGTCAAAAGAAAGGTCAGCCACCTGATACAATAGAAGGGTCATCCTCAGGAAGTTTCAAACTTCTGACCTCGTTCTCAGGCGAGCCGACGTAGGAAACAAGAACGCTCAAGACGGAAAGCTCGCTCCGAATTGGGAAGGACCATATCGAATAGCAAAGGTTTTGGGCGGCGGATCATACGCCTTAGAAAAGTTAGGCGGGAAAGCCATTCCAAGGGCCTGGAATGCAGACAAACTCACTAAATATTACAGCTGAGTCACAATGTAACAGTCGCACTGCACTCTTTTTTTCTCCAAAGTTTTAGCCTATTAGGTTTTTTGGTGATGAGAGGTTTTTAATGAGGCAGGTAGCCTGTATTTAATAAAATGACAGTTTATCACCCCCCAATTCGTTTGTCACTCCGCTTGTTTGTTTGAAGTTTTAAAACATACAAATCGCGGGACGGTTCTCACCCCCGCCCAAGAGTTGGACTGGGACGGTCCTCACCCCCAGCCAACATACACAGTCGCGAGACGGTTCTCACCCTCGCCCAAGAGTTTGACTGGGACGGTCCTCACCCCCAGCCAACGTACAAGTCGGGGGCAGTTCTCACCCCCGCCAAGAGTTGGACTGGGACGGTCCTCACCCCCAGCCAACGTACAAGTCGCGGGACGGTTCTCACCCCCGCCCAAGAGTTGGACTGGGACGGTCCTCACCCCCAACCAACGTACCTCACCCCCAGCCAACGTACAAGTCGTGGGGCGGTTCTCACCCCCGCCAAGAATTGGACTGGGACGGTCCTCACCCCCAGCCAACGTACAAGTCGCGGGGCGGTCCTCACCCCGCCCAAGAGTTGGGCTGGGACGGTCCTCACCCCCAGCCAAAGTACAAGTCGCGGGGCGGTCCTCACCCCTGCCAAGAATTGGACTGGGACGGTCCTCACCCCCAGCCAACATACAAGTCGCGGGGCGGTCCTCACCCCCAGGCATTACCACTTGTAGCTCAAGATGAGGAAAGGCAGTTTTCAAATCGGCCTCCGATAACTTTAAAATTTGTTGAAGAGAAACAGAAGGTGTTAATGGGACACTTCGGAAGCTCGCCGCAGCGGACTGCCCCACCCCAGTCGGAATATTAGCTGTCGACATTATGTCGCTGTCAGGAGCACCCGAAAAACTCTCCATGCCAATGGAGAAACCATCTCCTGACTGACCAGAGTCAGCCCGCTCAACCCTAGCCACTTTCAGACCTTGTAACGAGTTTAAGTCCCCTTCAACAACCCGCTTCTGTCCAGAGTTTCGCGGCCCAGTGGAATCGTTATCACCTGAAGAAGGGTTGGGCACCGCACAAGAAGCCTCCACCTGCTTCCCCCTGGGAGCGGACTCTTTGGGTGGTTGAGGATCCCTTATAACTATACCACCGCTCTTTTGGGCCAACACCTCGGCGGGAATGTCAGATGCAGAACGCAGTTTGGTCTTAGCAACCTGCACTAACTTTCGCTTGCCTCTATCTCCTCCCTTTGCTTGGGCGGGTGACGCAGCGACTGGAGCACCACTCCCGCCTCGAACCTTTTCGGCCGCCGCACGAGCAATAGCCGGCGCATCCATAGGCAAACTCTCGACTGCAGAGTCAAATTTGAAGATACATGTTAGTATATAAAGAAAAGTTCAAGGTAACCAAGAAGATTAAAACAGAAAATGGAATAATGAAACGTTAGGTCCTCGCCCACCTCCATAACACAAAACTCTTTTAGTAGGCCAAGGGCTAAAAGATTCTTTCGTTCTATGTTCAATAAACCAGTTAACTACTAGCTTGTCCTCAGGAGACAAAGCCCCATAGTTATACGAGTAATGGTTAGCAGGGAGCTCGTAATGCTGCTTGGACCAATACAGCGGAAAGCGACTTGTATCGGTTTCCCGGTCCACAAAAAATGGAACCTCACCCTCCTCAAGGCTAGGTTGCACCCAAAAAAATGTTGATCACCACTTCTTGTAAGAATCCGCGTATGTGGTGAACATCACGCCCACCGATGTCGCCGCCTTTATTGAGACCCATCCCAGCTTCTTTTTAGAAGAAGATACCTGGAAACAATAGAAAAACAACCGCACCGAATTCACCCACCCAAAGTGTTGGCAAACTTTGGCAAACACGCGCATGAACCCCCAGGCATTGGGATGCAACTGCGAAGGCGCAACCCTTAGATGAGATAGCACTCCTATCTCAAAGGCAGTAAAGGGAAACCTAACTTTCTGGTCTGTGAAATGAGTCTTATAAGTTAGAAAACGCCATTGAGAAATCTCCTTGGGGCCAGGTTTGTCACAAACTCGAGTGTCTGAACTCACAGACTTAAAATCCCACTTGTGGTCATCAATTCCTCCCTCGGTAAAGTAAAAATTCCCCTCATTTTTGTAATCTTTGACCAAAGCAGCACCCTCAACGTAACAAGATTCCGCCTCCAAAACGTCATCATCCACCCAGTTACGAGCCAAATAACGCTCGCTAGTTTCCACAATCGCCATGCGCCGTTAGAATCTCGGCTATTAGCAGACCTGGGATGAGGGTTAAACACAGTCAAACGCCAAACACGATAGTCGACATCAAAGAAGATTACAAGCTTACAATTGACAAATTACTCGTGGCTCACATCTCACCCTCATGCCTCACACACAGCCTCATAACTCACGCAATGCTTGGTTCACTCTCTACGTCGTTAGCGCGTGCCCTACAATAGAATAAACCTAGCATCGCTACATATTCAAAGTGGAAAGTTACCTGGAGAGTCTGAAGTTTCGGACTCAGATGTGTAAAAATCTGAGTGTGTAAGTGGAGAGGGCCACTAGGCGGGTGGAATTTTGTACAATCCTATGTCATCAAAGATGGCATCCCACACGCCATAGCGAGTGAGTCGAGCATCTTCTGGATGAAATCTACCCAACCGGTTGTCGGTTGACTCGTCGTACATGCGGCGATGAAAAGAATTGGATATCGGAGGAATATAACTATTTAAGGTGCGTAAGGCGACAGGTTGATTAACTCTGGAGATTGGATGCGCGTTTCCATTGGGCGATATCGGGGATCACGGTTGATAGAAGATACTGGGCGAATAAGTCGTCCAGCACCGAAGGACGAACGCCGCGACGAACGGCGATAAGGCCGGGGCCTGCGACCACCAGATGAACGATTGAAGGACCTCATGAACCTATCCTGGGGAATGGGAGAAGAAGGCTCGCGCCGATCCCCCTCAGAGGGGCAACTACTGACCCTTCTGGCACGATTACTGGTCCCACAAGCTTCACCAGAATAGGGAACAACAGCCCCCAGAGCTCTTTCCGGTAGAAGGTCTAAAATCTCACTCTCACTGAAACCTAACAACTCAGGTACCCTACCGTAGGGTAGAGAACTAACCCCAGGAACTAAAGGGGTAAGAGAGAGGATGCTATCACCACTCCAAAGAGGGCGGTTGGCAAGATACCTACGCATAGCAGGTCCCACCTCAAGGCTGTCAAGGGAATCAAACGCCTCATCAAACTCCTCCTCTTTAATAGTTCCTCCTAACCCAAGTAACTCCTCAGCCGACATCTCACTAAACTTAACCATAACTGAGGGAAGAAAGCAGAAGCAAGAAATAAATCTCAAGGTAAAGAGAAAGGAGCGAAGAACAACGAACTTGTAACTAAAGAGTTTCCGAAAGAAGGAAGAAAAGAAGGAGTCCTAACCACCAGAAGTCCTTACACAAGAACAACAGAACCAGAGAATGTGCAGCAAGAAGTAGAACCTCAAAGCCCAATGGAAGTTGCGAAGATTAATACAGGCGAAAAAGGAGAAAGCTGAGTATGAACAACGCCAGAGATTGACGAAGGTTGCAGAGAAAGTTTATAAGATTTTGAAAGAGGTGGATAAGAACAAGGTTAACGTTTTTATAAAAGAAGAAGGACTATTCATCAACGTACACGTGGAAGGTCAATCAAGGGTAACCGCCAGATCGTGACAACTGTCAAGCAACAAGTGGCCCTGATGGAGGACCCTTAGGTAATTTTGGGGTGACAAGACAAGGCTCACGTCGAAATTAATGCGCCGTACTGCGCAACGAAGGGTTTCGTGCAGTTATTACAATGGCGAAACTGCCATCATTACAACCCTTTGAAAACCGTAAAAGTTAACCGTCACTTTTGACAAGTGTACAACCCATACCAAGCGACATGAACCAAGTATCCCACTACACTCCCACGATTAAGGACGCTTTATCAACCGTAAGCTCATTCTGATAATTACCTGACGCCCAGAGAACAATCGAGACATCAAACCGGTCAGACAGCCTATAAACTGGCCGTGACCTAATGCCGCTGATGCCTCAAGGTTGGCCCTATAAACAGCCTCGCCTTGGTCAGGCGTTCATGACAACCTATCTTGGCACCAAGCAATGCTTGCTACCAAGCTGGGGGGCTCCTGTTCCGGATAGCTTAACCACATCCGAAGCCCAAAGGCCTTGAAGCATGGATGGCCCAGTTTCGCAGAGCCCCAAACAGCCTAAGCCCAAAACCCCAAGTTACGCACACGTCAGCCCTACCGGTTGGCCCTAGATGCATGCCCCAAGGCAGCTCGCCTCCCAAGGTAAGACACCAAAATGTCTTACCTTGGAACCCCATATGCTCTGCGGGTCGCCCAGAGACCATAAGTAGAAACCGCCCTGCTGCCGCATGCTGACATCGCCCAAGAGTAGACTCTGCATCACAGCAGCACCAGGCGTGTCAGCTCCTCATAACGAATCCCAAGGAGCGTTGACCTCCAATACGTAAGCCCTAACGGATCAGACTCCTTGACTCCTATAAATACCACCCTTGGGCACAAGGGATGGGATCTATCTTTTATGTACTGTTGTTATGCCCATTTACTTCCAAGTTATACTCTTACTATTTGTCTGCCATTAATATCAGCTTGCTACCTCTTGGAATACTATCTTCTAGCCTGGTATTTACCTCAGCTAGGGGTATAATCCATATAATAACATTACCCTCTAGGGTACATAGTGGACTCACAGTATCGAACGGTACACAACCAAACAACAATAAGCATATATACTTAGAGGAGCTGGTTGAACATGTGAATTGATTAGCTAATGTATACTGTATGATTGTTTTGTCGACATATAAAAGATCTATGTCGAACTTCCTAAAACATATTTCATGAATTTTTTTATATATTATTCATTAATCATTATGGGCACATGATAATGCGCATATCACAGCTGTTAGTATATAGGTGTCCTAGAGACAATCTATTTTATCATATGAACACCTTTTTCTATTTGGTATTTCATGATTCATAAATTTGAGCAAACTTTGTCTTTATCATATTTATGTCTCGCCAATATTTTATTATTAATATGCGTTTAAGGATAAAGACCCTAGGAATAGAACAGGTGTTCACTCGAGGATCTATGATAGGGATCATGATCATGAGGACCCGAGGACACTGAATCTCTATTACCTAAAATCTGTTCCTGGTCTTGAATCACCAAGAAAGGGTATTGGTGATCTCAATAAGACTAGTACGACATCATCTACTTGCATGCTGATGCCTTAGCTGATGTCGTGGGTGGATCTGTTGGAGAACAGATAGCACTGAACTGACCCGCTTAGAGACTCCACAAGGATTCATTATAGAGAGTATCATTGGATTTGAAAAGTCTCTGAACGTTTGGTAGTGCGGATCGTCCTAGACTTTAGGATGTCATCGAATACTATGTCCTTGAGTTATACTTTGACTGTACAACTCTATACACCTGAAAAATGGGGAGAACAGTGTACTCTTGGGTATAACTCGAATACATGAGTATAGATGGACATGCCGAAAGGACTCACAATCCCCTGTAAGGGATTAGTCGTTCACAAAGACCGGTAGGGCTGAGATGACTTCTAGTTGACTCGGGAATCTATGCATAGTAAGAGATCATGAAGAGTCATGATCTGTCTTAGAGTCAATAGAAGAAAATTCCTAGTTCCTGTGAAATATTATATTTAGTCAATAAAGAGAGATGATACTCTATCCTTGCTCTCGACTAAATGTGAATGACGATGTGAGGGATAATGCTAGCACGGTATCCAAATCAGAAAGGTAGATCACTTGATCAACTCAATTAGTTCTGGGGCTACAGAGCATTGCTAGTGTATCATGTAGTCATTAAATGGATTGAGACTTTTAAAGGTGTTTAAATGGTTCAAGTTTATTTATGTCAGTAACTAATTAAGTCTAATGGGTCACACACGAAGGTTATTCCTTATTGCAAGTTATAGCAAGTTTGGACCAATAATGAGTTATTGGGCTTTGTCAAGACTATGAGTCAAGTTGGGTTGGAGTAGGGACTCCAAGCCCACTTGATCCATGCGCCCTTTTGGGGCATTAGTGGTGCAAGAGTTTCCTCCACTAATGGGCTCAAATATGATGATAGGCCAAAGAAGCCTTGGGGCATGAATCCTAGTAAGTTAAAGAGTTGAGTTGACCAAAATAAGGTTTGGGCAAATTTGAAATTTGAATTTTGAAATTTGAATTTTTGAATTTTGAAATTTGAAATTTGAATTTGAATTTAAAATTTGAATTTCGAATTCGAATTACGAACTTGGATAAGATTGAATTTATATTTAAGTTTAAATTTCAAATTAGAATTTGAAATTTGAAATTGAATTTTAAATTCTATGAGGTTAGGTTGTTGAGAATAATTTAAAAATTATTTAAAGGAATAATCCAATAGAGATTGGATGAAGATTCTCTCAATTACTCTTTCATTTGAATTCAGAATTTAAATGAATACCGTTGCAACAAAATTTCTGAGGAAAGGAAAGGTATTAAAGGGGGCATAATTAAAGGGAGTGAATCAAGGAACGTCCCTCTCATCATTCAATATGTGCGCCTAATTAAAGGTGGCTGATGAGGGGCGCCTAATCAAGGGAGAGAATCAAGGAAAGTCTCTCTCATCCTTTTAATGTGTGCGCCTAATTAAAGGGAGCTGATGTGGGGCGCATAATGAGATGAAGAGAATCAAGAAAAGTCTCTCTCATCACTTTAACTTGTGCGCCTAATCATAGGAGGGGCTTATGTGGTTGATCAATTTTTTTATAGAAACCTGATGCATCATCTCTCCTATGTGTGTGAAGAATTCGAAAAAGAAAAAGCTCCAACCTTTCATTCTCTCTCTTGTTGCATCATCACCTAACCTCAAGACACCTTTATAGTCTTGAGAAAAATAATCCAAACAGTTGGTAGCCTCTTCCTTGCATGCGCCTAGCCAGCCACCGAGGATAAGGAGGGATCAAGGAGAAAGAGTTCTCGTTTGCAAGAAGAAGGAGATAATCGTGTGGATCACCATTGGAGGGCGTCATCTTTTTGCGCCTACAAGTGTAAAGGTAATTCTGAAACCCTATTTCGTTTCAACGAAAAGCATTCATACATGGAGTGTATAGATGGTCTATGCTTCCGCTGTGAAATTTTTTTGTTTTCCACCCATTATGCGCACCATGGTATGACTGTGGTGCAGTCTTTCGAACCTGCAACAACTTGTATGAAGCAGTACACGAGTGCCAGATTGTGAAACATCTATTATATTACAGCTAGTGCTTGGATCTTTTTGGGATACACCAAGCAGATAATGAAAGCAGCAAAGTTTTAAGAATTGTAAGGGGATTCTCACCGCACACTCCTGTGGCAGTGGCTCCACACCTACCATCTATATTTTTCGAACAAATTTTATCTCTTTGCACTTGTCTTGGTAATATATATACGCGACACTTGTTAAAGAGATTTGAAATATTAATATACACAAATTATTTAATATATTAAAATTTTAAAAAAGTTTATTTTTAATATTTTTCTTTAATTTCTTAATTAGGATCCTTGAACAGTACTAAGGAAAACTCATATTTATATGGTAATTTTTTTATTGTATGATTAATATAAAATATTTTATATAATTGTGATATAACCTTTTCAAATTAAAATCAAGGGGTGTAACTGGGGAATGAAGGGATGTGGCAAGAGTAATTGAAAGGGTGTGTGACAGTGAAGGGAGGTTTTGTAAGCTTTCGATGGATGTATACTATGATCCATCTTATCGTACATTATTTTCACTGATTTTCTTTCATCAGACACGTGTCATTGGTCCTCTTCCAATCCATTTTACCAGCAATCCACTTAGAGAGTGATTAAACAAGCTACTAAGACAGAGATATGGCATGGCCATAGTCTCCTTACGTCCTTGCAATTGCAGGGATACCCTACACCACACACCCTGTGTGACCAAACTCTTCCAGTGCTTAAATGGGATGATGAGTCCTTCCTCTCTCTCTCTAAGTTGTTTCAATTTCAACTGAGGCACGTGAGTTTCTTGTTGTGGCTTGTTGCTCAAAAATCCAACCAAAAGGACAAGCTCAGTTTCAAAGAAGTTTCTTTTTTCCTGAAACCCCTTTTGCAGAAAAGGGTGAAAATCGGGATTGGCTTTCAAAGAACTGATAGCTCGGGGTGATAAAAAGTGGTAACAGAGAAAGGTCCTTTCCATTGCATTAACATAGGAACCCAAGGTGGTGTTTGTATATATATATAAGGAGAAAAATATTTGTCCTTTCAAATGATACAATTTATATCATTTCACTTTCAAATGACTCAAGTGTATATTTTTTTGTCCACTCTCTCCTTTTTTATTTATCTCTTACTCTTACTTAAAATGACACAACTTTACATCTTTTAAAATGATATACACTTTTTTCATATATAAAAGAAAAACAGGAACCCAAGGTGTGTATATATATTATGGGAATAATATTTGTTAGTTATAGGAGTTAAATTTTATTTTTTATATACACAGTAAAATATATGTGGTTCATGCGGGCTCGTATAAGGAGAAAAGATATATATATATATATATATATATATGTATATATATATATATAAGTCATATATTTTTGTGTGTGTATAGATATATAAAATCTCTTATAATATGAAAAAAAATAAAATCTATAATATATGAGATTAATGTTTCTCTTCTTGGAAGATATTTTATCTCCTAGATACATATGAAATTGTGTGGGATCATAAGAAGATAAGAGAAAAAAAATGAACTTTATACACTTTGATATGTGTAGGAAATAATTATATTTACTATAACACGAGAGACATTGAATATTATACATATATATATATATATATATATATATATAGGGGCAGGATCATCTTACACCGGTGTAAGAATAATAAGTCTTACACCAAATCTTAACCATTACTTTTTTACATCTAACGGTTAAGATTTATTAGGTCTCACTCATTAATGAATTTTTAATTCCCAATAAATCTCAACTGTTAGATGCACGGAAATCAACGGTTAAGATTTGGTGTAAGATTTATTATTCTTACATCGGTGTAAGTTGATCCTATCCCATATATATATATAGGGGCAGGATCCTTTGACACCGGTGTCAAATTTTGAAATTTGACACCAAATCTCAACCGTTGATTTTTGCCAATCAACAGTTATCATTTATTGGGAATTACACTTATTAATTAATTATTAATTCCAATAAATGATAATCGTTGATTGGCGGAAATCAACGGTTGGGATTTGGTGTCAAATTTCAAAATTTGACACCGGTGTCAAATTTCAAAAATTTGACACCGGTGTCAAAGGATCCTATCCCATATATATATATAGAGATTTATATTTCTGCTGTTGTATGTGCAGTAATTAAATAGTTGCCATATATATAATTGAAAGCATTAAATGCAGGGAATCATAACTATACAAAGGATGAAAGTATTAAATGTGAGAAATCATAACCATATACTTGTCGTTGCTATTAAAGCGATTACAAAAATAATATTACTATATATATACATATATATATAAAATAAAGGAGAATATTCTTACTACAAAAAAAATTCACTATCAATTCACTATTTAAGTATTATTAAATTAGCATTTTCTCTCTATTAAATTTTTTTTCAGCATTCTCTATATGATCCAATAATGATTAAATAAACAGTGAATTTGTTTGATGATAAAAATATTTCTCTTAATAAAGGACAAATCTTCAGTGTATTACATATATCCAATTCGATACATCTTTTATCTAAACAAACTTTTACAATGTGCTTTTTATTTTAAAAGATAGTGAAATTTTTTTCAAATATGAAAAAAAGAGATATCATAAGTAAATGAACCAAAAAATTGTCCCTCAATAAAAAATATATTATGCAACCGTTTATCATGTTCACAAGAAGACATATTTCCATTAGATCAAATGCCAACTAAGACTATATCGTAACGGAAGATTCAGCGCCAGAGAGCTAGGTAGCAGCTAGCACCATGCTAGAAAAACCAACAACCCCTCATTAAAAGCGCAAGCAAAACATTACACTGAAACACGGACCCCAAGAAATTTAAAACTGAACTGCATATTGCAGAGGAAGATAGTCGGTGCATAATGTTTTTCCTGTAATAAGGAATCCCTACGATGATTCAAAAGTGGACACCTATCACTACTAGGGCCTTTTAGAGTTGCGACTCATCGCTTTCTCTATCAACACTTCCATAGCTCCAGTACTACTTGTGCCTATCACTTCTACTACTAGTACTACTACTACTCCATTTTCTCTCGTTCTTCTCTCTCTCTCTCTCACTCACTCTTTTTTTTATTTATTTTTTTAACTTTTGTTGTTCGGAGTACTTTAAAAGCCATTAATACGGTTTAAAACAATGATACAAATCATCAATCTGGAATTATCTAACCGTACGGTTTTAATAACATCATTAACTCCACTTTTTAAATTCGAATCACACCCTATTCCATTCCCTTCACGAGAAACACTAGCCAAAAAATAAAAAAAGAGGACCATTTTGCAGTTAAAAGACCACGAGGTTCCTGTTTGTTGAATTGTCTGAATTTTGATCATTGATTTTGATTTAGGCATATTCTTTTCATGTACCAGGTCACCCTCGAAATGGAAATGCTTTTAAAAATTCTGTACTTTTTGTCTCTTCACTTTGAATGCAAATATGCTCAATAATGATGATGATGATGATGATGATGATTTAATTAAGCTAATGACCCTGATGCTGAAATTTTCAGATAATGAGAGATGGAGATAGGTGCATAGAAAGATAGCGTCTTTGTTTATCGGGTCGCGCCGCTCGTGTTTTGTCGCTCGCGCGTGCGGTTACAATCTTACAACAATCTCGAAACCCCCCCCCACATCTCGAGGTTACTTAGCTGGTTTGTTTTCTGGGTGACACCAATTTCCTTCCTCCGCCAGTTTCTCTCGTGTCTTGAACCGGGGCACACCACTATTCCTTGGGTTCGGTTCACTGCACTTGGAAGCACATTTTTTGTATGACCCTTGACTTATTGCTTTGGCCACCATAACTGGAAGGGTCGGTGGTAATGTTGAATTTTGGTGCTTTTGCTTAATATTCAAGAGGGGGTGTGTAGTGTTCCAACTCAGAATATCTTGGTTTGTGTTTCTTCTAGTCTTTTTATCGGGGTTTGGGGGATGATTTGTTTATTATATTGGGATCCTAGTGAGGGGTTTCTGAACATGCAAAGAAGTGTTGTCATTGGTTGTTTTGTGGAGCTTGTGGTTGGTTCGTCGTACATGGTCCCTGCTTGAGGTGGTGGTGGTGGTAACATTTTTATATTCCGTTGAGTTTCGCATAATCAGGGAGAGAAACTCGGGCCGTTGATTTTGGGGGTGGTGGGGTTTCATTTGGTATTTAAGGTGTTGCAAAGAAGTGGATTTTGATTGTAGGGGAAAGGGTTTGAAGTGACATTTATTTATTTATTTATTTCCTATGTGGAAGGTTTGTTTTTGAGTACAAGATATGCTGATCTCTGATGAAGCAGATAATGATGTGTTCTTTGACTCGGTTGATTGGCTGTCACCTCCTCAAGAATTTGGCTATGATGTTTGGATGAATGAGCCTCTCAGTGTGAAGGAAAGAAGGGAACGGTTTCTACAAGGGATGATGGGTTTGGATGATGCTTCTCCCAAGGTTTGTTTGCAAGAGAAGATGATGAGCTATGATTCCTCATCAGTTAGGTTGGGATTGGAGAGGATCAGGGACTGCAGTGGAGCAGTCTCAAATGCTACTGATCATGTTCCTGTGAAGTTGGTTCACTCAGGATGTGAACCAACTTCTGAAGCACAAGTCATGTTTGATGAACTCAAAGGGTGCCCGGATGATAAATCAGATGCAAGTGTTGAAGGGAAGGTGTATGAGCTCTCTTATTCAGATCAAGAGCTTAGACATGGAGAAGCTGAGGTTCTACCAGAATTTTTTGGGGATTTTGATATTGGTATAAAGAAAAAGAAAAATTGGTGGGACAAATTTGTGAACAGAAAGAAAGGAGGTGGAGGGAAAGTGAGATCAAAATTGAGTAAAGGGACAAATAAAACTCGTAGAATTAAAGTAAGGCGGAATAAAAAGAGGTGGACGGAGTTCAGTGCACTATATATGGGACAAGAGATTAGAGCACACAAAGGCCTAATTTGGACAATGAAATTTAGTCCCAGTGGTAAGTATCTGGCTAGTGGAGGTGAAGATGGTGTTATACGCATATGGCGTGTAGTATCAATGAATACATCCAGTAATTGCTTCACCGAAGAAGACAGTGCTGTTAGCAAAGCGAAACATGACATCTCTTGTTCTCAGAAGAAACGCTCAAGCCAATCCTTCATTGTTCTTCCAAATAAGATTTTCAAAATTGAAGAATCACCAATGCAAGAATTTTATGGTCATTCCAGTGATGTCTTGGATTTGGCTTGGTCTAGTTCAGATGTGAGTTTAACTTGCAGAAGCTTGTTATTTTTCCCCTTATTTATTTGATAAATGCTATTTGTTCTGATTGCAACTTGTATTAAATCTGATCTAAATTTCCTGTTGCAGACTCTTCTTTCTAGTTCTATGGATAAAACTGTCCGCTTGTGGCAAATTGGTTGTTGTCAATGCCTAAGTGTTTTCCATCACAAAGACTACGGTAAGTGTAAGAGCACCAGGGCTTTTAATCTTCATTTGCTGTAATCATCTTTTAATTGTTAATAAATTTTCAGCATATGCTTTGTTCATTTTCATAATTTGCTTTAATGTGAAACGTTAGCATACCTATATCCAACAAGTCTAATCCTAATTGTGTCTCTTATTTAAATGGAAGCAGTGACATGCATTCAATTCAACCCCGTTGATGAAAATTACTTCATCAGTGGTTCCATAGATGGTAAAGTCCGAATATGGGGGATACATGAAGAGCGAGTAGTTGATTGGGCAGACATACGAGATGTCATAAGTGCTATAAGTTACCAGCCAGACGGAAAGGTATGTTATGAATACTTGAATGAATATTTTCATATTTTTGTATGTCTTTTTCCTTGTCACAATTCAGGAAACTTTTCTCCATGATATATTTAACCTTTTACTATTTACTCATGCAGGGATTTGTAGTTGGTTCGCTTACAGGCACTTGCCGCTTCTATGTTGCTTCAGGTATTTACTTGTGGGTTACTAATTACCAATTACTCTCTTTAGCAAAAAAGAATAGGAGAGTGACATGAGTTAAAAGGAGTTTCTAAATTGAATTTCTAATGGTTTAGGAAAATATTTCCAGCTTGAGGCGCAGATTCATGTCAATGGGAAGAAGAAAATTGGCAGCAAGATTACTGGCATTCAGGTTTTATTCTTGAAATTCTTCACTGCTAAAACGTTATACTTTTTACTTCCTTTCTTAACACTACCCTTATTCCATTGCAGTTTTCCCAGAATAACCATAAGAAAGTTATGATCACATCAGAAGATTCTAAGATAAGGATATTGGAAGGTGTTGAACTTGTTCAGAAATATAAAGGTAGAGCACTAAGTGTTGATCCATTAGTGAGAGAATGCTAGGACAGCTTTCAAAATTCTCTCTTGAGTTGTAAATTTTGTTTTGTATTTTTTTTTCCATCACTTTTCTTGTGACCTTGGCATGTTGATGGGTTCCCTAAATGTTCTCATTTTTGTTTTGCTAAGATTAAATCACTGTCATTTTGTCTCTGTTTGTTATTTTAGTGGTCAGCTCCTTTAATTCCATTAATGTCTGTTTCTCTTCATCTTTAAAAGAATCTGTTGCTTTAAACAGGGGACCGTATAACTATTTGAATTAGTTAATATTTTGTCCTTGTTGCACTCTGCTATTTTTAGACACGAGCAATTGTTTTAGAGATTGGTAAACATATCAGCTTTAATTTAATGCCTACCCTGTCAATCTAATGAAAAGTAATATGCATGTCAAATACGATAGAAAATCTTTTATTTCCATTTCTCTTCACGGGTAGGTTAAAAATATTGATTCTTGATTAAGTATTTAAGTTCTTGAAGTTAAACTACTTCAGTTTGGCATTACTAATCTGCAGATAGAGACCCCATGACTTTGATTGATTACTTTGGGCTATTTCCATTTGCACTTAACATAATTTCTCCAATAAAGAATGATGTGTTTGATCCATTTCATATATGCATGCTTTCCATTTTTTTAAAACTTCCTATATTGTAACCACGCTTCACCTGCAAGCTTTAGATGTGTGTTATAGGTTTTACCTGTGGATTGCATGTATTCCTTTTCTGATATTTGACTTTAGCTTTACTAATTTGTGGCTTTTAATTATATGATTGCAAAACTCACTGGAACATTGATAAATCTTTTTCCACTATCTGCATTCTTGATATGGAATATTCTAATTTGGTTGAATCATACTACTATTTGCAGGCCTTCCATGGTCAGGAAGTCAAATGTCTGGTTCATTTACATCAAGTGGAAAACATATAGTTTCAGTTGGAGAGGACTCTCGCGTCTATATTTGGAACTTCAATGACATGGAAAATGCTTCTTCCAAACACACAAAATCCGAGCATTCTTGTGAGTACTTTCGCTCCAAGGGGGTTACTGTTGCAATACCTTGGTCAGGCATGAGTGCAGAACAAATGGGCTTTGACAATGATTTTGCCCACTATTCATCAGAAATGCAGCACCAATTAGAAGCTGCTTCTGTGTCTAGAGAGTCAGAACGAGTTTCTTGTAGTAGTTGGTTCTCCATTGATGCTACATGCCGAGGCTCTATGACATGGCCAGAGGAGAAGCTTCCCAGTTTGGATTTGCCTATTGAAGAAGTTGAGTTTGATCACCAACAGCTATGTCTCAAAGATCCTTCCCATGATAATTGTGTATCAGAAACATGGGGACTATCAATTGTAGCAGCTGGTTGTGATGGAACCATCAAAACATTCCATAACTTTGGATTGCCTATTAGGTAGGCTTTAGGTCTGTCTTGGCTTTATTGGTGCTGAATAACCGGGTTACTTCTTCATATTCAAGGGTGGCTTTGCTTGGTAAAGGTGGACAGTGATAAATTAGTTTCAAGGCCTTGGATTTCCTAGTATAACTTGGAAAATTTTGAAGCATGGATTTAGGAGGTTGTGGTATCTGAGCCATGTCATGCTCGGTTAGTAGTATGTTCATTGCTAAGTTCAGAATTAGAAGTGGTCTGCTTGTAGAGTCAGGCTACAAGGATTCCCATCTTTTTATTGGTAACATTTTTTTGTGAATAGTAGTTAAACATATACAATAGGTACAGATTAAAAAAAAAAAAATTGAAGTTTTGTTCCAATATGAGTTTGATTAGTTTATGGAATTGCCTTACTAACTAACGTTAACTTCATAGCTTAGCTTGTACTAATTTAAAAATGATTCGATAATTAAAAAGTACATTACTATATGTGATATGTAAGTGATTATAAAACTAATTTTTTTTTTATATTTGTGGCCTTATAATTAGGGGGGTTCGCGGTCTGGATTGGATCGGTTTTGGAAGCAAAAATCATTCGATCCAATCCCTTTGGTTTGGCCATATAATCATCCATTCGGTTTGGACTTTTTTTCAAATCCGATCCGATCTAATTTTTTTCGGTTTGAATTAGATCGGTTTTCGGTTTTTTGAAAATCCTAAAATGTTTCAGGTAGATAACATCTTTTATATATATATTGGCTTTGTAAAAAAAAATTGAAATACAAAAGCATCAGTAAACGATAATATAGTTTTTTTGGGGGGACAATGAGATATTAAGCTCTACGCATATGAAATTTTGTTGATGAGATGTGAGTAGGTTTTTTCTTGGGTTTAGTTGATGGGTTAATGAGTCTTGGGTTTAGAAATTTTTGGATTATGATTGGAGAAAGATCAAAGTAAGTAGATGAGAATTATTATATTGGATCGGTTTGGATTGGATCAGTATTAAGCAATCCGAAAATCGATTCAATCCAATTAAAAATTGTGATTTTTTTTTCAGTTTTCGATTTTTTGATTTTCGATTTGTTCGGTTATCGGTTTTTCGGTTTGGTCATTGCGGTTTGAATCGATTTGGATCGGTTGATGAATACCCATACTTATAATCATGTGAATTCTTTGATTAAGTTTAAACTACTTTAAATAGAATATTTATTTTGCTTAGTTAGAATTCAGGGGGTGACGTGGATAATGGCTATGAGTGGGGATGAAAGTGTGGACATGATAGCTTTTTCTTATTGTTTGGAAGTGATTGAATACGAAAAGGAATAAAACTTTTGAACAACACAAATAAAACGAAGTACCAATCCCCGAAAATTTTCCCCCATCTTCCAATCTGGTCCGAAGCCATGAAAAATTTGATCCCCAACATTTTCTTTCCACACAATATTACTCTCAAATTCCATTATTTTCTCTCATAATCTCTTACAATTATTTTTATGGTTGTTAGATTAAAATTAAATAAATGATTCTCACTTAATGCTATTTTGTAATTGTTAATTTAATTTTAATTCCATAATTATTAAAGTAATTGCAAGAAATTGTAAAAGAAAAGAAATGATAAACATAACCTTTCATGAAAAATATATAACTAATTTATATGATAATAAGGAATGGGGTCCACCATTCCATGTGTTAATATCAAAGTGACATATAGTAAGAGATTCCAACCAAAGTTTTATACCTAATTCTTGATGGCCGTATTTATGTTTATTTAAATAAATTTATTTAGAAAAAAATTAGTTTTTTCTACAACATTTTCAGACTGTTTTTTTTCAAATACTAACGAATTCTTAAAAAAAACAAAACAAAACGAGCATGCAAGTAAAGGATCTGATTATTTATGTAGATGAAAACTTTTAAAAATTCACCAAGTTTTAGAGTTTAATATTTTTCATAATTTATATAAAATTAGGTGTGAATCACGTGGGATCATATAAAAAGAAGAAAGAAAAAACAAATATGAATTCGTATGAGATAATTTTATCTCTTATAGTACGAGAGATATTAAATTCATTTATATAAAATAAAAATCAGAACACCTATTATTTTTAAATTAGGACATCTTCAAGGTTAAAAAAACAATGCACGATGTACTAAAAAAACAAAACAAACAATGCACGCGGTTGAAAGCCGCTAAATCAACCGATGTGTAGGGGACAATTCCTTCGAAGCGGCATGGATGATAAAAGTTTTAGTACATCAGCAGTGTCGAACTCATTATTTTATTTTTACAGAGAAAATATTTTTTTCGTCGTTAACAAAAAATATAGACCCAATTTAATTTTTTTAAAAAAAATATTAATTCGAGATACTTTTAAAATTCAAAATAGATGCAGATTAATCTTTTTGAAGGACTAACATGAGTCTTCTTTGAATTTTTGAAAGATCACAATTTCAATTAAGGGAAAAACGTTTATTCTAATAAAGGATATAATTTTGTGATATTTTAGATTTTAATAGTTGATTTCCATCAATCAATGGTTAGCGTTTATTGGATTTTATTGTGAATTAATAATTAATTAATAAATTTGATCCAATAAATCTTAACAATTGATTAATGAAAATTAACGGTTAGTATCTAAAATGCCACAAAGTTATATCTTTTAAAAAGACAAATATTTTTTCCTTTAACTAATTGGATTAAAAGTCACGTGTTTTTTTCTTGAGGATCAAAAAGAATATTTCTTCTATTTTTTAATTTTTTTTTTTCCTTTTTTAATAAAAAATAATACCGAATTTGATAGTCCCGAATCACTCTAATTTTTTTGGGCATGAACATGGTACAAAGTTACATACAATTGTTCGTCTTCCACGTGGCATAAGAATAGTGCTTTCAAAAAAATTAAAATATTAACAAAGGTTAATAAGGAAGGCGTGGGACACGTTTAAAAAGAACAAAAAAGACAAAAACAAAAACAAAACAAAAGGTATAGGACCCGTTCAACTTCAGCGTTTGGTGAGGTTTCAAGTGGCGAGAGAGTGATAGGATTTGGGGTTGTGAGTTGCGACGATGGTTCCTAAAGTTTATGGCTTTTACGATTCGCCTACACCAAGTAAACCACGCACCGTTGACGTCGAAAAGGTACACCCCATTTCTTAATTAACTCATTTTACTGTTCTTTTCATTTTTTTCCCCATTACCTCAAACCCTTGAATTTCACTGTGTGCAGCTAACTTCGTTTTCTTTTTCTTTTATTTCGTGATTATGTTAAATACTTTTTAGTATTTTACTTGTAAACTGTTTCTGAAAGACCGAGAACTAGTTTAGTCAATTTTCGCAGCCATGGGGTTATTGAGAATTTTGACGGAATAGTCGTAGTCAAAGGTTAATGTACTTGTAATTGTACTTGTAGATGTATAAAACAGCTAATTACACTTTTCTCTCACTTCAAACCCCACATCCCAGTTAATCAAGGACACCACCTTCCAATACTCAATCACTCACAACACAATTAAGGGCGAATTGAAACTGAAACGGTGGTAATTTTTTTTATTATGGTTTCGAATTCAGGAAACAGTTTTCTTGCTGTTATACAATAGTAAGACTGCGTATAAGAGTTACCTCCGTCCCACACTAGCTAGTCAGGTTCAACTGGGATGGGAGTGATTTTTTTTTTTTACTATACCAATTATCTTCTAACCTCAAAATGGAATCTATTATTATAGAATAATATAAACCCTCATCTAACAGCTTAAATTATTCTCGAGCTGAATTGGTTCTTTACATGAATCCTGATATTACGAGATGAAGAGTTCAACACTTTCTAATGAAATTAAATAAAGCACCAATTAAACCAAAAATTTGGTATGTACAATATCCACGATTAAGCTCGAAAGACTCTTGGCTGACGGGTATTTTCAGTACTCCTCTACATTTATTCCACTCACTACTTGTTGAAAATTTACCCATAAAAGGCTCCGAGTGACCCCTATGGATGAGGGCGTTTATTTTTTTATTTTTTGTTTTCAGTTAACATGTATTTTTGTTAATAATTAAAAAATTACTAAAATAATTTAATAAATACAATATAATCTTATTTTCATGAACTTTCCTGATTACCATACTCCTATTATTTTTAGAGTTGCCTTAGTATAAGGTGCGTTTGGATATCTTCAATAAAAAAATGTTTTTATAATATTAGTTTTTATTCTTCTTGACTTCGAAGCAAAACTCTAACACTGATTTATTTATTTTTCTTTTGGGTTTTTTCTTTTCTTTTCTTTGAAAAATTTATCTAATTATAAAAAAAAGTTGACATATTTTTTAATTTAAAAAACACTTTTTTCTAAGAAAAAGCTTAAGCTAACGGGTCGCTCTGGTTCATGTTGAATCTTATTTGTGGTGCATATTTATGAAATATATGCATATTTATGAAATTATCAATTATAGATATGCTGTCACATATAGAGTTTACCATGAAACTAAATCTATTATAACACTACCCTTTCTTTTATGGCATTTTCTAGGGGCATTTTTACATTCCAAAAAGCCACTGAATGCATCTGTTACAATAATGTTTGATAAAGGTACAATTTCTTAAATAAATTTACAAAAATTTTGAAGAAAGTTACAAACATACTGAAGTTAAAAAAAAAGTTACATTCCTGTACAAAAGAAATAAAAAGTTATATTCTAAATTTACAGTAATTTTGACGTTAGAATGATTGTAACTGTTTTCTAAAATCCTTTTTACTTTTTTTAGAAGAGTTCTAAGTTGTAACTTTATACAACATTTGTTGTAAGTAACACACGTGTGGGTAGCTTTTTGAGGGATCCACATGGGAATGCCTCCATTGCTTAACATCTTCCAATAGGAGATATGTCAAGGAATAGTTAATGTTACGTTTGATGATTGTTGGTTAGACTTCCCGCATTGAATTCGTCTCAGTTTGTGCAATTCATTATTAACAAACATGCTCTTGAGAGCAAATGTTGATAGGACCCTTTCGATATATATATATATGTGTGTGTGAATGTTGATAGGTCCCTTTCTATATATGTGTGTGTGAATGATGATAGGTCCCTTTCTATATATGTGTGTGAATGTTGATAGGACCCTTTCTATATATGTGTGTGTGAATGTTGATAGGACCCTTTCTATATGTATGTGTGTGCGTGTGCATTTCAAATGTTTCTTTTATTTCAATATTCGCCCAATTAAGAATTTATCTATGGTCATTGATGGCAATATTTTCCCTTTATCTTAAGAACATTTCAGCTTATTGCTTGTTTCATGGCATAGGATTAGAATGTGTGTCTATAATTGTTTCAATGATCTTTACAGACAAATATATGTCTAATATGTGGTGATAAAGGAGATTTGAAGCACCTCATATACTGTGTCCAGTGTAAAGCTTGTGCTGAGCATAGGTATGTATGCGTTGAGTTGTCATTTTGAGTATTTAAACATAGACAATATTTTTTTGGGGTTTGGATAATTAGTTGGGGTTCTATTTAGCTGTATAATTTATTTAGCCAAAATTGTGTTGTCTATATTTTTTCAAAAAAAAATGGACCTAAGTATTAGTAAACATAAATTTGATACATTGTTGGTGTAAAACTGTATACTATTACTAAACAAGAAAGAATCACATCATTGCTGTAACTAAAATTTGTATAACTAGTTTATCAAAAAAATAAATAAATTGTATAACTAAACCTTTTAACCTCTTTTTAATTAACCTACCCCATATGGTTGGTTAGTATGTTACTCTTTACATTAGCAAATAATATAGTAAATTTGATTTTGTTGTATTCGTTTCGCTAATATATAAACCATATAAAAAAACTAGGAAGTCATGGTTAGTGTCTAATTTTAAAAATTTACACTTTACTCTCTTTTATCTAACTAAAAGTATAAAAAATAAAGAAAAAAAATATTGAGACTCACATTCAAATATGAGGTAAAACATGTTAATATGAATTTAAATAAGAGATTTTTTATTTTATTTTAAAGTTGGTGGAGAATATCATGTTCGTTTAACATTTACGGGTTATTTGCCTTTTAAGAAACCAAACAATAAATGGTTAAATTACATTTATGTGTTTACTTATAAGAGAAGGGAAATTACAGAAGAATCTTGGAGATCTATATGTTGAGAAAGTACAAGATCAAAAGAGAAATAGAGTACATGAGTAAAATTAGAGATAATAGGCTTGAATTATGTGTCTGATCCAGCAAAACAAGGATATAGTTATATTTTTTCAATAGAAAAAGAAAAGAATATGTTGTGCAATATAAATTACAATGACAATTACAAATATAACTAACTCATAAAATTGCACCTTAATTAGGTAGATGACTAATGGACTAATTAATTTACTGTACAATAAACTGTCTAACGATATCAATTGGTCCTTTAAAAAATGGCTAGATTTGAGGCTATATGTACAGAATTATAGATTATTACACATGAGCTTCATTTGGTTAGGATTTATATTTTCAATTTTATGAGTAACTATCTTAACTCTAAGTTCAAATGTGGCAGTTCCCATTGAATATCAAGCAATGGGAACTACAACATTTGAATTCTTATGGTCAAGGCAGTTGCCTGAAATGGTGAACATATGTGGATCAATACCGATGAAGCTTGTATATGATTATCAAGCTTTTCTACATATAGCCTCCAATCATTTCTTTTTGTTAAGGGACGAAGTACATTGAGATCGATTGTCACTGGGAGAAGATTCGGTCCTGAGAAACTGATACTGCATTTGTGAATTTGAATGACCAGCTAACAAATATTTCACTAAATCCCTTAGAGTGTTACAAGGCAACTATATATGTGACAAACAAGGTGCATACAATATATATGCTTGATGTCTTAATATTTGTTAATGTGTAGTGCTCTGATTAAGGAGCTTACTATTCTTGTAATTAGGATTAATATACGCTGCACCAGCTTATATATATTTGTTCTGATTAGACCCACAATTCCCACATATACTCAATAATTTCGAGTGAAGAAATGAAGGTGCTCCCTAATTGTCCCTTGCCTGTTGCCATAATAAACTGGGGTGTAAATGTTGTATACTTGTATACCGTTTTTTTTTTTCCTTGATATTTGTAAAATATGCTTAATAAGTATTTTATTTATTTGCAGTTATTGTCTAGACAAGTTCCATAGAGAAGATGATGGAACGGTTAGCTGGAAATGTGAGGATTGCGCTCCAAATAATCCCAAATGTGGATCTGTACAATTGAAGAAAAGCAAACGCATAAGTGATGCAACTGAAGCTAAATATAACAGGAAGGAAATGCAAAAGGAGAGTGGTGCTGTTAGAAAACAAAATCCTGTTAAATCATCTGAATGTGAAAGTGCTGAATGCCTTAGAAAAAATGACATTAACAAGGGATGGCTGATCCTCGAAGATGAGAATGTTCTTCAAGAGGAGCCTGAATCGCCTAAAGGTCCTTTGAATTCTTCACCTGACCAGCAAGCATTGGAGTGTGAAAAATATGCTGACTCTGATGCCATAATGCCTCAGCTCCTGTCTTATCCAGAGTTTGACAAGTGTAGCCGTGCTCAGCCACTTAGTCATCCATTGTGGACGTGAGATTTTTAACTACATTTTCTGTGTTGATGTTGCTTTTAGATGGAACCTTGGCACAACGGTTGGTGTTGTTGTCATGTGACCGAGAGAGATCACCCACATAATGGGTTATTTATGGACTCATTTTCTTCACTCACATCTCTTCTGTTTTCATTTATAGGGGGCAATTCAGAATGAACAAGGCAACACATTTTGGTCTTGTTGCTTATACATCAAGCAAAGCTTGCTCAAAAGTGCATTCGGTAGTAACAGAGCTTCCTAGACTGCTTGATGTGGAGATGTTATTGAGGCGTGCTATTTGGCCTGAGAATTTTGACATGTTTTCACCTAATAGTGATGATATTGCTGTCTATTTCTTTCCCCAGTATGAAAGGTATGCTTCTTCAATGGACTATATTTGGCATAATGACTGGTAATATAATGTTCTATATTTCCCTTGATTACTTGTATTCTTTTACTTCAATTAGGGATGAAACAGTCTTTGATGGAGTGCTGAACGATGTAATTGAACAAGACCTTGCCCTCAAGGCAGTCATTAACAACGTGGAGCTCCTCATTTTTTCTTCGCATTTATTACCTCCTTACGATAGGCGTATGTTAGAAAACTAGTGCTTTTACTTTAAATTTAGAAAATTTATGCTAATAGGTTATTGATCCAATGACTTATCTAATTTAACAGGAATCTGTGATAAGTATTATATGTGGGGTGTTTTCAAAACAAAGCCAAGGAGTGGGAATACTCAGTCCAACTAATCCTCATAACAGAAGTAGTAGTTGGCTTCTAAATCTGCGGTGTCAACTCTCAATATGAATTCTCAGTTCAGGTCAGTATTATGGGCCGGTGTTATGGATGAAAAACACTCAAAAGTTACCTCTTGGTATAGTGTAGTTGCTATTTTGTTCAAGTTTAACAGATTGGTCAGAACTGATTAAGGAGTTAGAACATGGTTAGAATAGTTGATGGTAGATTAGTAATTAGTTGTGATCTGTTATCATATTCAATTAGCTTATGTAGCATTGTGTAAATGCTGTGTTATAATTAGTGATGTATGTACTGTGATAAATTAATGCAAGAAATAGGAAACCTTCTTTAGTTCTCTTCTCCACCTTTACCAACTGTGCTGCATTCATTTCACACACTTATTTTGAATGTCTTGCAGCAGCTGTAAGGTTGTTCTTTTTGTGACAGGAAGGTTACGGGTTCAAGTTTGAAAAATAGTTTCTTTGCAAAAATTCATAGATGATTGCATACAATCGACCCTTACTCTTACCCTCACAAGTCGGGTAAGGCTGCGTACAACACCATGTTGTTCCTGAATCCACTATTCAAACATTAGTGAGTTGTTTATCACCTTTAGAACTGATTATTGCTTGGTTGTATTAGATTTCTCCTTCACCAAAGGTACTAGCAACACATCCTTGAGAATTAGTTGCTTCATAAGGCTTCTCTGTATTCTTATTATTATTCCAACAATCTTTCTTCGAGTGCCATTTCTTTCCACATTGGTAGCCTTTTTAATTCTTCATTTTCCTTGACTTTGTTTTTGACTACCACTTGAGCCATTTTCCATTGATCTTTCTCTCGTCATCAACAAAGCCTTTGCTTGCTTTGAATTTTCCAATTTGTCTTCCTTATTCTTTGTTCTAAATTCTTCTTCGAGAATTGCAACAATAGTATCATTGAAAGATAGCTTCTCTAATAATCCTTTATTTGTTATGTTGATGATGAGTTGATCATATGAATGTAAACTCTGGAGTAAAAGCTCACCACATTCATTTTCTGCTACGTTGTAATCCAATGCTATAAGCTGAGAAAAGAATGTAGTCAGTTTGTTGATGTGATCCATTATCCTTGTGAACTCATTCATTCGAAGAGTATAAAGTCTCTTCTTCATGTATATCTTAATGTGAAGAGATTTGACCTCATACAATTTCGTAAGCACATCCTAAATTTTCTGTCATCTTCTTTTCAATAATACTTGACAAGAGTCAATTTGCCATATTGATTTCAATGAGATATTCTCTCCAGTTATTAGACTTATCATTATCCAGTAGTTCTCACTGTGTGCTGTATTCAATTTACATCTTGAGCAACTAGATGTAAAAAAATGTTTTTCTTCATGGAGAACTTGAAAAAGAGATATATGAGATGCAACCAGAAGATTTTGAAGAAAAAGGATAATAAAACTTGGTTTGCAGGTTAACCAAATCTCTATACGGTTTAAAGTAGGAGCCAAGATGTTGGTACAAGAGATTTGATTACTTCATAGTTTGCCTCGAATACAACAGATTGAGTTCACAAGAGTTTTGATGATAATAATTACATCATTTTGCTATTGTGCTTGGATGATATGTTTAGGGTAGTCCCCAACAATGATCAAAATCAAGAATTGAAGGCACAATTGGCTAGGGAGTTCGATATGAAGGACTTGGGATCGAAAAACAACATTTGGGGGATGCAAATTCAACGAGACATAAAAGATAGGAGGATTTGACTTTCTCAAAATAATTATTTAAAGGAAATCTTGTGGCACTTCATGGAAGATTATAAGTCAATTTCTACCGACTTCTTATTCATAATATGCCATATCAATGAAACAGAGGTGATGAAAATGTATCGAGTATTGTATACATTAGCAGTGAAGAGTCTAATATATGCAATGGTTTGCTCAAGGCCAGAAATTGCTCAAGCAGTTGGTATGGTTAGTCACTTCATGACAAATCATGGTAAAGAGCATTGGGATGTTGTTAAGAGGATCTCGAGATACATTAAAGGAACTTCACATGTTGCATTTTATTTTGGAGGATCAAAGTTTATTGTCTCAGGATATATTGATTCACACTTTAATCTTGACAAAAGAAAATCTACTAAATGCTATGTGCTCACACTTGCAGGAGGAGCAATAAGTTGATTATCCTAATCACAAATTATGGTAACTACAGAAGCTGAATACATGCCTGCTACTCAAGAATGCAAGGAACTTGAGCACAAATAACGGACAATTCCTGTATATTGTGACAGTTAGAGTGCCTTGCACATTGTAAGGAATCCAACATTTCATTCAAGTACAAAGAGGACGTAGGAGTTCAATATCACTTTATCAGAGAAGTAGTAGAGAGGAAGGGAGTGTGGATATGCAGAAGATTGACACTCGGAAAATCTAGCAGATGTCATGACAAAACAAATAAATATTGATAAGTTTAAATAGTATCGATCCTCTTATGGTCTATCAGAGATGTAGGTAATATGGAACTGGCAAGAGAAGAAAGATTTTGAAAGCTCACCAAAAGTAACTTCAAGTGGGAGATTGATGTAAGCACTGACTACATAAAGGCCACTTTTGGTGGCTAAAAACCAAATTCTACACCGTTGATGTGGTGGCTTTGTTGAATTTTTTCTTCAAAGCACATTTTGCATATCTATTGCACTGTGTGAATTGCGGAAAATGAATAGCATATAAGGAGGAAATTGTACAGCACCTTATGCCTATAAATAGGGTGTTTGTTATTGGTTTCCATCATCCCAAGTTTCAGAGAAGATACTGATAGTGTGGATAAGAAATAGTATCTCCTTGGTGTTATTTTGAGTGAGCTGTATTCTCTTAATATAAGAGAGAACGATATCTCTCCTTGTATTTCAGAGAGATTATTTTTTCCATATATTGAAAATCTTCTATACTTTTTCACGTATTTTTTCCCAATTGGGTTTTCATGGTAAGTCATTTCAATTGGTCTATTTGTACGTGTTGAATTTCTTGACCGGTGGACTTAAAATTAAGTTGATTCATATCGTTAGTTTGTAGGAAATTAGTTCAAAATGTATAGAGTTAAATTTTATAGTTATTTAATAGTCAGTGCTGCAATAGTACGAAGGGATTCCCACTAGATTTATATTTATCTGGCCAATTGGTGTGGCTAATAATATCTTTAAATTTGTTTTTCTCTCAACTCTATTTAAGCGGTAGGATACTCTAATACCTAACGTTGGAGTCTTGTGCAACTAGCCATAAGCCCATAGGCCATAACTGTGCAAGACACAGCCAATGACGCCTAAGATCTCATGCATTTACATTTGGCGATCCATTTTTTCAAATTGGCATAGCAGCAACGGTTTGATGAAAACCAGAAAGTTTTCCAAGAAAAAATAATTTTTGAAAATATGGTGAGAAATTTTTTATGGATAAGTTACTAAAAGATGTTTGGTAGGTCAACATTTTTCTGGAAATGTTAAGTTAATTTTACTAATGCTATGTGATAATTTTTTCATAGCATGGGGCATTTTTTTTCCATCCCGTCAAGCAAATGATGGAAAAAAAATTTTTGAGCCTTACTTTCACTCTTCCTCTTATCAAGCAAATGATTTTCGCTATCCCATTTTTATGGGGAAAAAAAAAATCACCTCCTACCAAAAGGATCGTTGATGGATGCTAGTATTAGAGGTGGCAAAGTGGGCGGCCCGCCCCGCGCCACCCCGCCATCAATCCGTCAAAAAATGAGTCTGCCCGCCCTCTCCCACTTTTGAAAGTGGGCTCAAAAACTCAGTCCGCCCGCCCCGTTTGGCGGATTGGCACACTAGTCCGAGCCTATTTTACACTGACCCGCCTCGGCCCGCCTATGCTCGTCATCAACCCGCCAAAAAATGAGCCTGCCCCATCCCGTCCCGCTTTTGATATAAGTTGAAAAACTCAGTCCGCCTCGCCCCGTTTAGCGGGTTGGGCGGCCGAGCCGAGTCCGTTTTGCCGCTCTAGCTAGTATATAGAGGTTAGCTTATCACGCAGTTTGAGCAAACAAACGGATCGTTGATGGCCATGGATGCTAGTATACAGAGGCTAGCTTATCAGCCATCCTACCAGCGGTAGCAAGAACCGGTTTCCCGATTGCAAGTCCATAGGGGATAAAATTATTCGATGGGTGGGCCAATTTTGAGATTACTAAGGTATTGATTCAGGCTGAGGAAGCTAAGTTCCGTTTGTGTGTTAAAAGAACCATTGTGTAGCTTAGCTACGTTATATTTACACAATTTTTATTTTCCTAAGTTTAAGAAAATAAGGAAAATATATTAACATATCATTATGCTATATTAATACACGAATATCATTATTTAACTTGATAAGTTGCCCCTCTTATTCCCTTCTTCTGGTGATATATCTTAAAATTAAATAAACCAGGTAAGATCTCCATATCCATTATAAGAGGTTGCAAGAGCGTGAAAATGATGGAAGTCCAGTTAGTTCTTTATTGTCTTTTTCCTATACGATTTGCAACTGACCAATACCAAAAGCGGAAGCCGCGCGTGCTTTGCAATTGAAGGTTTTTATGTACTCTGAGAGTTTTGAATTGAGCCACGCCATATATAGTTTTTTTTTTTTTTTTTTGAGTTAACATAACCCTAATTATCTCTTTGTCACGCCATATATAATTTGTTTTACTTCTTGGCCCTTCAAGAATTTATCCATTATTCCGACCTTATGTTAAATCTGAAGTATTAACCTATCAACCCATACTTACAAGTAAATGTTTATATTTCGATTTTCTTGTTTTGTATTTAAAATAATTCTATAATTTAAAATTTTGTTTGGATCGTTTTTGAGAGAAAAATAATTTTGCTTTAAAAATGATACTGTTAATGTAAACTAGTTGAGGTCGGTGTTAAATGAACTCAAATGAAAAATATAAAAAAAATTGAGGAAAAATATATACATAAGATTATTCATTAAAAAATAACAATAACTAATAAAAAAATTAAAATAAAGTAAAAATAAAGATACATAAGAGGACAAAAAATAAGAAATTAAAAATAAAAATAAAATAAAGAACTAAAGAGATACATATATAGGGTGAAAATGGAAAGAAAAAAAAGGGAGAGGTAGAGAAAGAAATAAAGGGAAATCAAGGGAAAAAGACTAAAAAGAAATATCTGGAACATAGAAAGAAAAAGGGTCTAATCTAACACCCCGTTAAGTATCGATAATGTTATCATCAATTATGATATTAAACACAGTTATAATCACAACAGTTCATTTAAAAATATAGGAAAACTTTTTCTTTTTATAACGTTCTCACTTTTGAAACAACCGCATTAAAACATTTTACGAACTATGATCATAACTAAATTCTTATTACGAAACATAATTGTTATAGCTTAACATCATACAACATGGGTTTAAAGTTGCTAAGTGATTCTCATAAACCAACAAAGCTTAATAATAATTTTATGCATGTTAAACACTAAATACCTTCACTTTTTTTATTACACTAAGAATTATATACTTTCGCTATGATTCTTATCTCTTACTATGTTATAGATCTCTCTGTTAGCTTTGCGTGGGTTCAAATCGCACTCAATTCGAAGCTCTGTAGCTCGAGTTATGCCAATTTTATCAAACTTGTGCTGTTTTTGGGAAGCGCGCTTGAGCGCTCTACTGGGCGCTCAAGTGCCCAGAGGCAAAAAATTTGGCCATCTCCAGGTCTTCAGCGGACTTGAGCGCTCAATTGGGCACTGGAGCGCCAAGAGGCAGAGAATTTTCCTCTATTTTACGCACATAGCGCTGGAGCGCTCTTATTGGCGCTTGAGCGCACTCCACCTCAGGCAGACTTAATCTCCCCTGTTTTTGGTGGTTCACTTGAAGGAGTTCCTCCCTCTTTCTCCAACTTATTGGTACCTAATTGATAACCTTAAACCCATGTATCATAATATCCAATAGGTCTTTGACCCTTCCATCAATTTATACCCCACATATGATGTTCTTTACAACAACCAAGTGTTAAACATAATCCAAGCGGCATGGACATCCCCATGCTCACCAATATCCAATGTGACAAAATGAGGCATATACAATTGGATTTCGTAATACAACTAAGGATCAAGAGACTTAGAATTACATATGAACAACAAAAACATGGTAAATACTACTACATGCAATACCATGTTCATATACTAAGGGCCCGTTTGGATTGGCTTTTAAAAAAAAGGACTTTTTATGAGTTACTTTTTTTAAAAGCTAATATTATTTTATGTTTGGATGTAATATTTGAAAAGTAATTTTAAGTATAAATGTCATTTGGATGTTAAAATATAAAAGGACTTTTTAATTATAAAATGATTGAAGTGCCCTTCACTCCATTTCAATGGCACCTCCTCTCCTCAAGTGACCGACAATTCTGACGCCGATAGAAGCACCTCTGCAACGCCATCGAAGAGCTTCAACGTCGTGCCGCTGCTCACGCCCACCACCACCACCTCGGCTCCCCTCTCCGGCCCTGACAAGTCTTGCGTCGCCCATGCCATTGGTTCATTCTTTCGCTGAATTCTGCCTCTCATTTTCTCGAAATCATTATTGTTTGTGAAATTGTTTGCTACCCTCTCTTCATCTCAAGTTCATGTCCTCTTAATTGTTCAATCATTCCTTTGTTTCATATTAATTTGGGACTGATTAATTTCTTGTCATAAGATGTAATCTGATTTGTTAATGCAGCTTTTGACTAAGAAAAAGCCCATTGGGGCGGTGCTATCTTGGGGTCTGTCTCTACCTTCTTTCTTCTTAGGCTTCTTCATACTCATAAGTAAGTTTCTCCTTCTTCACCCTTTTCTTTTCATGTCTTCTTCCACTGTATATGCTAGTCAATCTACAAGTTGTCCCTTCTCTTTTCTATCTACATAGAAAATAAAAATAAAAATGGTAGATATCCTTTTCAAATGTGGTGTTCCGAAAGCATTTCAAAGAGTGGTTCACAACCCACTAATATTTAATGATTCTAATTTATTAGTTATATGAGTTGTTATGTATAAAGTAATGAACAAGTAAAATTGGGTGTGGGATATTTATTTTTTTACTGTAAGACTGTTTAATCATACTCTTATTTTCTATTTTTCTTCTAAATTTATTCATACTTTAATATGATACATAAATTTTCAATCCATGGATTGAAAATTTTATGTGTTAGGATGTTGAGGTTGAGGAGGAACCTAAGGATGAGCGCTCAGTTGATAACCTAAGGAGGAACCTATGTATGTCTTCCACCACTTCTCTTAATGTCATTTTTCATTACTTTATGTTTCCAGATAACTCTGTTATGGTTTCTTTGTTTTTATTTAATAAGATGGCTTGTTTTCTTATTGTCAAAAAATAGCAGATCGTTTTATAGCATTCTACTCATCTCCACAAGATAATACTATTACCATCTCCACAAGCATCATAATAATTTTAATGCACCCTATTATGTTTTTGCTTTACATAACTTGCCTTTAAGGACACATGACTTGGCAGATATAAAGGGAACCAGAGCAAATAAGAATAAAAAGAAGAACAGGAGAAGGAAAGACCATGCAAAGGATCCTTCTTCAGAAAATGCAAATGAAAACCATAGTAAGGTTAGACTGCCATTTTTTCTGTTTGAATACACTTGTTGAGGATATGTGCATGAGATGTATACTATTTCTCCTTGCTGACATGAACACCTACTTGTTGGTCTCAGTAAATTTTTTTTTTTAAAAGAGTATGTCTTTCATTGAAGGGAAGTGGAAGATTTAGCTCGAAGATTAAATTCAGATTGGCCCAAAAGGATGCAGGAGATTTTGTCTTTGAGCCAAGAAAGAAGACTTAAAGAGTATACAATACATTACAAGAAATGGGGTGGTTCATCAAAATGGTGATTTACAAAGAAAAAATTTAGATTGTTGTTGTACCACAACTTTTATAATCATACTCCATATGATCACCTTTAAATCCTTTTTTCTTATAGAGTCCTATTTTTAACTTGGTGGTATGGTGATTTTCAGGGTACTGCCACATTAGCAATCTCAACAAAATGCCACAGGTAAATCCACCACCTTGCCATGCCACCCTTGTCAATGATAGTTGCAAACAAGTCAGAGTTCATATTTTCCAAGTTATTGTTGCAGCACCACAAAAGTACCTGCAGAACTGGCATGGCACTGCCCAAAAGCATATTAAACATAGCAAGCATGCTGAGGGTAACAACACCACACCATTGTCTAGTTTGATAGCAACTCCAACATATGGCATATCTCCAGTTCATCTGCTATATAGACACCCTGCTAGTCGCAATGATAGTTTACAAAATTCTTGAAGAACATTTAACTACGAAAATGAATAATGGGATGTTGAAGGCTCACCTTCCCTAGCAACCATAAAGGAACAGATGAGACCCAGATGAAAATTTTGGAGCCAAGTTCAGCAACAGAATTGCCTATTAGCTCTCAATATGAAATCAACACTAGTTTATTAGAATTTTCTTTTGAGTAGAGACTTGATGTGTAGTTAATGTTGCTAACAAGTTGATATGAGATCTTATGATGCTTTATGTAAAATCACAGCAGCTGAGTTTGCTTTTTCTTTTATGTAAATGATATCTTATGATGTTCATGGTAATATATGAGGAAATGAGAATGAATCACTTTGGTCCTTGTTTTAGCATAATCATGTCCTGATGAAAAGTAATATCATTATATTACAATAAAAAAAATTAATAACGACTAGTCCTATTACAATCAAAAACATTATATTACAATCAAAAAAGGCATAACCAGTGGTGCTATTACAATCAATTATACTATTAATAACCACTGGTGCTATTACAATCAAAAAAATTAACAGATATATCAGAATTATCAATGCACTCGCGCTGACAATTGATTTCTGATATCATCTCTTGTTTGTTTTATTGATCTAATTGACTCTGTACTTGGCCCTCCCATTCATCTTCTCCAAGATCATCTTCATTGGCTTCAAAATCATCAATATTCTCAAATATTGTAAGTAAATCTATGTCACATGAATCATTTCTCCGAATATAATTATGGAGAGTAAAGGCTGACCATATGATAGCAAATTGAGTTTTGAGCTCATAGTTGGTCATGTTCTGCAATATCCTCCACCTTGCTTTGCAAACTCCAAAGGTTCTTTCAATAATACTCCTCAAACTTGAATGATAATAATTGAAGGCTTCATTTTGTGATCTAAAGCTGGGGCCAACCTGAAATGAGGAAGATGATATCTTGTGTTTTTATATGGTCCCATAAATCCTTTGAAACATGGATACCTAGAGTCAACAAGGTAATATTTACCTGTAATAAAATGTTGTTATATTTGGAACAACTATATAATGAACATCTACATTAACATTAAATAAATATATGAAATAATTACCTTCTCGAGGATGAGGAAAATGTAAATGCGGCTTTCTCAGAGTGTCCATAAAAATTTTGGTATCATGTGCAGACCCTTCCCAACCTACCAATGCAAATGTAAAACACATATTCAAGTCACAAACAACAAGGACATTTGTGGTAGTTATTCCTTTTCTGCCAGTAAAAGGAATTTTTTTGTCAGGAGGAACATGAATAACAATATGAGTGCCATCTATAGCTCCTATACAATCCTTAAAATATGGCCAGTAACGTTCATCTTTTTTGATATATTCTGCAGCATCCCTAAACATATTGTCAGCAGGCTTAATGAATTGAAGTCCCAAACTTTGAACGGATTTTAACACACGATGAAATTGCCTCTATACTGTCTCCCCGGAACGTTGGAATCTCTCTTCAACTTCTCTGTAAGTGGATCCATGACCAATCATGTACAAAAACATAGCCACAACTTCCTCTACACCAACATGTTGTGTTGCCTTTAATCCATGATGTTGAACCAAGTCACTCACCAAATTATTAAACACATGCTTTCTCATCCTAAACTGTTCAAAAAATCTATTTTCATTCCCTCTTTTCAACTTTTCCAACCATCCATGTCCAGAAAGTATTGATGTTCTCTTTTTTTGTTTATCCACATGTAGAGAATATTAATGATAGATAGAGATAACAACAACTTTGGTTGCTAACATTAGCATTTTCTTCTTCTGTAATAATGCTCTGTTAGCATTTTCATCGTACTCAGACAACTCATTATCATTATCCGAATCTGATGTACTAGACATCCTGTTCAAACAAATATAAATATAGTTGAAAAAAATTCTAACATCACATAAAAATAAAATAATATAAATTCGATAATTCTAATACAAACTAGAAGTACTACTTTAACATCATACAAAAACCCAAGTACAAGTACAGGTTCAATATGAAATACAAAACCAAGTACAAGTTCAACATCATATATAAATTCAAGTTCTAAGTGCAACATCCAAGATAAAACAAAGTTACAAATTTATCAAAAAATTTGTACATGTTCAGGCGTAAACATGCTTAGAAAATTAAAAGCCTTGTCAGGCTCATTTTCCATGTAATAGATAAATGCCTTTCTGTTTTGTTTTGCAATAAAGATTAGAGGGGCCATATTGTCTGTCGGGCTGCCTGCCACTAAACCAGGCACATCTTTCAATAGACTAAGGCATCTACCCATGCTGAAAGGGTCATTTGATCTTGGCTCGAATGTATGTGAGATTTGGTCAATATTTTCCAGGATTCGATCAAGGGAGTTTTGCAATTTTTCAGCTATTCCTTGCCTTTTTCCTCCTTTCATCCCTCTCTGCCTTTTTTTTGAATCATTGATACGCAGACTTGGGCCTTCATTATGATCTACAACATGTTCAGAAGTATCCTTTTCACCCTCCTCTTCATTCCACCAATAATGCTCATTTTCATCAAATAGTTCATTATCAGTGGCTTGCACTGGTGGTGAAGTATGTGGTTACGGCAAAAATACAGCATAACCAGTAGCAACCACATTTTTTTAGCATTGTTCCATCAAAGTCAAGAACTTTGGTCCTTGTTCCTTCCAATTCAAATATTTTGGATTTTCTTGCCCAAAAAAAGAACATTAAATCAATAAGCAAATTATACAGCAATGAAGACGTAATACTTCATATTTTATTCAACTAAAAATATATACCTTGCCCTTAGTTTCCCACCACTCTGCAGATGCCACTACAGTGTTTTTCACTGGATCCCATATGAGACCTGTCTCTTTTTCAACCAACTTTGCCCACAAGCCGAATTCTTGTTTCAATGAATCCCATTTATTTTTTAATTGTTTCTTGTCATAGTTCTTTCCAATCCTGCTATTAAACTTGTTCATTAAGTTGTTCCACCCATCTTTATTAAAATGAGTGTGAGGCCTATTACCAGCTTCAATCTCCTCCACACATATTTTTAAGAAAGTTTCAGTGTTGGTATCAGTCCACTTAGCCTTCCCATGATTGTCACTAACATTCTCTGATTGAGCTAGCTTTGATGCCATTCTAAGAATAAAGATATTAAACTCCCATAATGACTATTAGGGGAAAAAGTTAAAGAGACAAGATAAGGAAAACCAAAGAAAGAAAAAGAAACTTGAGATTAGCATATAACAACAATTAGTTCACGTGGCAATGACAGTCTACGCACTGCACTTTTAAGTTCTTATTTCTTTGCAACAATCACTTTCTTCCTAGTTCAAATGACAGTATAAAATGCGTTTTTTGTAACTTAGAAATAAGCACAAACATAGATTTAAGTTACAAAATAGACCTGTTGCTAACAATAGTATTGTAACCCAATAATGTAAAACTTAAGTGAGCCAATTATTACATCAGACCCATTTGCGTTGGGATTGATAAGGATTGACAAAATTAAATCTCTATGCATATCAGTTCACGTGTCAAGGCCAAGCTAATCAGTTAACTACCTGAAATTGACTTGATAAGCTTTGTTGTGCACTTCACAAAAAAAGGAAAAATAGTTTAAAACATGAACCCAAAAAAGAAAAGCTTGACCCCATAAATTACAAGTTGTTTTTTTATTTATGTATACAGATATCTAACATGAAATTTCTACCTTGATTTTGCTCTAGGCCTATAAGGTTTGTTTTTTGAGATATACGGACATTTTTGGAGAACTTTCCTGGATGACGGAATCAACCCCAGACAAAACCACAAAAAGGAAAACAAAAACATGATTTTACTCACTCTGTTTCAATGATATTGTCCTCTCCTCCGCTCACCTTCTCTTCTTTACAGTATGCCAATCTTTTCATGATAAATATTGGTTTCATCATTTTGGCTGGTTCATCTTTGAAGGTAAGAGAAATTTAAGAACTGGTTGTATTCTTCTCCTTTATGAAATCACCAATGTAGTATTTATATTGTTTGTTTAAGATAATTTTTGGTTTTTTTATTGTTCTCCATCGTAAACAAAAGCACGCCCAATTTCTTGTAAACAGAAAAGATAATGTAAACAGTACCTAGGCAAAAGAAAGAGAGTAAAAAGATAGAAATAGTACCTCAAAATAGAGATGGAACTTGAAGATGAAGATAGCAAGAAGGAAATGAAGCGGGAGCTGAGGGGTAATCTGTCCACGAGGGCTCTGGCACTTGCTTTTGGCTTCTACTTTTCCAAGAAGTCAAAAAATTTAGCTTTTGAAAAAAGTTAAATTTTAACTTTTCCATTAACTTGTGCTTTTTTTTTTAAGTACCATCCAAACACTGTTAAAATTTTAAAAGCACTTTTTTCTTTAAAAAAAAGCAACTTCTAGCTGTGGAGAAGCCCATCCAAACGACACCTAAGTCCTCTACACAATGAATGCTAACATGTGCATATATAAATCTTCCAAAATGACATAGGAATCTCATGCACCAAAATCTATCTCCACCACTAGGTGGGCCTCTTGCCCGAAGCTCCAATGTTCTCACCTGAACCTGAAATGGTGCCCCAAAATATGGGGTGGGATATACATATATATCTCAGTAAACTCATGGTACTGGAGGGTCACTCCACCCAATGGCTCACTCAATGTGCATGCAGTGATACATATATGAACAGTATAACATACAAAATCACATAACCAACTGGGTACAATTCAAGAACATTCATACAAGGATTTCGTTCAAGGACTCCATCAAACTTCTCTCGGGATGCTTCTTGGCGCCTCTCCCATGGTTGAGAGACTCCATGACAAACCCAATTGGAACTCCCAAGAAGACCTATCCAGCGGAAGTCCCATGTTTAGAGATCACAAAACCCGACCTGAACTCCCCAAAGGCATAAATCGGTGAAAGTCCAAATTCACACATCTACTGTCAGAGATCACAATTGCAATATCACACAACATGCCACACACATGTCAATCAACAAGTCAATAATGCATGAACATACTATTACACACATTACCAAAGAGCACACATCCAACCATCACCCCCAACTTGGGTATGGTGGAACACACAAGAGGATTAACTCCAATACCAAGAGTTTACCTTAACGTTCGTTCCTCCAAGCCTCGCTCCTTGATTCCTAAGAAAGCTCATAATCGTCAACCTCTACAATGGATTTCGTGAGAGGCGATCTATAATAATCATGCAACAAGGATCAATACCAATCTCGATTACACATGCAAACTACAAGACAACAACAATATAACCACTCACATTCGAACCAAATTTTCTCAAAATACATCTATATGGTCGGTGGGCACATTGCCAAAAACCAAGGGGTTTCCCATTCAATCACTTGTTCCATTCTTCAATTTACATTCTCATTTAATACCTCCAACAATCAACATTTAATGATTTCATCAACCATACATTTAATTCCATCAACCACATTCATGATTCCCACTATAATTTCCATCATTTTTCCATCAAAATTTCACTAAGTGTCAAAATATATATCACTATAAATATTGTTGGTTCAATCTTCATCATTTACCATTATAAGCATTAAATTCCAAATAAATAATACCATTATAGCTCTCCAACTACATCAACCAAAATATACACCCTCAATGATCATCAATTTCATGATCTTTTAAATAACTCAATAAAATTGTGTATACTTACCACAATGGACTCCCAAGCACCTTAGGAATGGTTTCCACGCACCAAACAAGAAATGAGGGCTTCCAAGATTCTACACACCACCTAGGTCGAAAATGTTGGAGGGAGAAGATCTCTTCACTCACTCACACCCAAGCTAAGCTCAAGAGAGGAAAGATGCTCACAAGATCATTTCAAGCAACATTGATGTTCAAGGTTTCTCCTCAAGAGGTCTAGAAAGGAAGATACGATTTTAAGCTTAAGGTTTTTGGTCTCTAATGGGGGTTGCACGATTTTGGGGCTGTGGAGAGGGGAGAGATGACCTCAAAATCTGATTTTCATTTGTCTTTAAAAGCCATATAAGTGGTGTAGGTCCAACTCATCACTTTACTCACTTAAACCTACTCATTTAGCCCACCAATCTTCATTAAATGCACCACTCATCCATTCAATCCAAACTCAGCATATTTTCACTTCCTAAAAGATTAAACTCATTTTTTGCATTTTTCGGTAAAATTATACCGCAGTATTTTACCTGGTATAAATCACTATTCATCAAATTTCTCAAAACGCACCTATCAACTCAAATTTTCATTCTAAACTCATTTCCAGTATTATTTTCATCAAATTATGCTACGATTTAACTTTTCACTGTCTAGGGTTACACAATAGGCAATTTATCATTTTGCCCCTGAGGGTATTTTGACCCCAAATCTCAGGATTTTCACTAATCAAACCCTCTTACCCTCAATTAAACATCTAACATCATAATTAAATATACGAGGAGTTATATCTAACCCTTCACAATTCTAATAGCTTTTCTCCGACCCATCTTAAGACACATCATCGGCTAATCTATATTTCACTTCATTAAGGATGTGCATGACTAGGGGTGTTCGCGGTCTGGATTTGATCGGTTTTGGAAGCAAAAATCATCTGATCCAATTCCTTCGGTTTGATTATATAATCATTCATTCAGTTTCAATTTTTTTCAAATCCGATCCGATCCAATTTTTTTCGGTTTGGATTGGATCGTTTTTTGATTTTTTGAAAATCCTAAAATTTATTTTATGCTTATTGTGCAAATAACATCTTTTGTATATATTGGTTTTGTAATTTTATTTTTTTTGAAATACAAAAGTATTAGTAAACTATAATATAGTTTTCTTTTTTTGGCAATGAGATATAAAGCTCTACAAAGATAAAATTTTGTTGATGAGATGTGACTAGATTTTTTCTTGGGTTTAGTTGATGGTTTAATGGGTTTTGGATTTAGAAACTTTTGGGCTATGATTAGAGAAAGACCCAAGTAGGTAGAGAGGAATTAATATATTGGATCGGTTTGGATTGGATCGGTTTTTATCAACCCATCCAAAAACCGATCCAATCCAATTGAAAATTACGGTTTTTTTTCGGTTTTCGGTTTATTCGGTTATCGGTTTTTTTTCAATTTTTGTTCCCGAAAACATAAATGGATATAAATAGCGTTTGACAAAAGCGGTTTATTTTTTGTTCTCGAGAATGAACCGGTTCAATTTCTGTGCTGGGAAAACAGAAAAAAGAATAAATTTTTTTCTCTTTTTTGTTCCTTTGTGCAAAAAATGAGAAACATTTATCTTTCTCAATCACTCTCCGCCATTACCATCATCACCACCACCACCACTATCCCGACACGACCACCACTACCATCGATGCCACAGCCACCATCACCACCACCTCCACATCACTGCCACCATCACCATCGCCACCATTACCACCACCATCGCTGCAGCCACTTCCGTCACTACCACCACCATGTCATAACCACCAATACACCACTACACCATATGAAAAGGAAGTGATGATTCAAAAAAAAATTATGCTTAATAGGACTATTTTTTATTCTGTTATTTCTTGTGTTATCAAATGGAATTCTCATTCTCGGAATAAAAATAGAATATATTATCAAACATAATTTTTTTCTTATAAACTGTTCCAAGACACATAAATAGAAAAACATTGTTTCTTTTCAGAAACAATGTTAGAAAACATAATGGTTGTCATGCATATCCTAAGTCCTTTTTTATTATATTCCCTAGCATCAAATAATGGCATAAAATTTTCTTATATTAACAATGCATCAAACTTAAATTGTACAAATTTCCTAACAAAGTTAAATTTTAAAGTTATTGATTTCGGCATCAATTTTTAACATTAACTTTTCTCTTATTGTACAGTTTGTTTTCAATTTAAATTAAGAGATAAATGCATATCCCTTTTGGTAATTATGCATTTAAAAGTGATTTTTGTCCATATTATCTAAATGTCAAAATCACTTTTCACGTAAATATTTTTAAATATAAATTAATTCGCGTTTGAAGAGTTCGAACGGGTTTTAATTAAAAGCTAAATATTGTTGTTTGGGTGTTTTCCCTATGTACTACTGTTTGAGTTTGAAGGGAAAAAATTGTTTTGTTTTGTTTTGGTAAACAAAATTGTTGTTTCTGTTTCTGTGTTGAACGTAACTTGAAATTTATTTTTACCCAAAATTAAGTTAGTAAAATCAAATTTGTCCAAACTTAATATTTCAAAATTTTAATCTATCACATTTATTACTGTTAGCATATTTTAGTTATAGTTTACATAGTTCAAAATTTAGTTTGATGTATGCAAATTAAGATTTATTCACAAATATTATGTTTGACAAAAATCGAGATTATTTTGGATCTTAAACTATAGAATTTGAGTGGAAATAAAAATAAATACTTTTCTGTTATGATAAATCGTATTTGATAGACTATAATCCAAGCCTAGTTTCGCCACTCTAGTTATTTGCATTTTTTATGATCTTTATCACTTTGTTTCCAATTTTTAGCAAAAATAGGAACTCTTGGCTAGAATTTCCAAGCCTTAGTGGGTGAAACACAGGGAAAACCAATGGCCTATTTAGATTTTTTTTTTTTAATTTCTTTCTTTTTCTTTTTTCTTTTTTAACAATCTGATTAGATTTTAACTTACCATTCTCTGTACAGTGGCTCGCAGATGCGAGGGATTTTTCGATGCTAATTTTTATTATTATTATTATTCTTTTGAAGAGGAGATGCTAATTTAAATTATCCAAAGTTAGACATTATTTGTCTTGATGCGGAAGATATCCCCAAGCTTAAAAATAAAATAAAATAAAATAAAAATTATGGTGGCATCCGTATACCGTTAAGAACTGGACAGTGAGTGAAAATGAAAAAGACACCTAAAAATGTGGTCGCGGTACTGTTTATATTCTGCTAATATTTCTCGTATATAAAATATTTTAATAAAATAATCACATTTTATAAACAATGCTTTTTTTTTAATGAAAAATCAATACTTGAGAAAGAAAATCAACTAATAATCTCGAGTTTGAATTCCTATTTAAAATTTGATTAGGGAGAGATTTGCTGCTTATGTGATTTGAATAAACTAAAACTAATAGTGTAATCCATAAATTCATGAATAATATAAAAAATAAATAAATTTGAACAATAATTATTACATCTTTAAAATATCTATTTGTTGGGTCCTAATGCTAATAAAAATAATAATAATAATTAAATTAAGCTATTTAGTCTAAGAGCCACTGAATGTTAAATTCTCGCAACCCAATCATCAAGAAAGTGGAAAAAAGAGAAAGAAAATGAAAATGAAAAGAGAAAACTTTAGTCGAAAAGATTGAACAGGTCCGGTGACGATTGCGGAGAAGGAAAAGACGGACTCGGCAAGAACCTATTCCCTGACCAAAATTCATTATAAAACGACATCGTCTGCGGGTCACTTCCCGGCGAAAAGAACTCTAACGGTATCGGCGGCAAAGTGACCGGCTCCGGCGATAATATACCTGGAAATTGACCCATTTCCACTCCTTCTCCTAACATACACATCATGTCATCATCTTTGCTCGAAAAAGCCCTTTCTTTTTTAGGCGGGCTTGTCTTTTCAACGGAAGCCATCCTCGCCGCCGGTGATACGTCTTCAGCCCCGGCCGGCGGTTCATCGAGGGGGGGTAGCCCAGTGAGGCGCTGCACGAGGTCCTTGAAGTCCCCGGGTTTGACGTGGATAACTCTAGGAGAAAGGGAATAGATTATCACGGGCTCTCGCCGTTGCTGGTCTGGTTCCGGTAGAGCGGGTTGGCCGCGGTCGTGGTGGGCGGCGGGCGGTGGCAGTGGTGGCTTCTTGATCTTGCGGGATTCTTTGCTGACTTTGAGTGGAGGTGGGCGTGGCCCTTGGAGTTGCAGCTCTTTCTTTGATGACGGCGGAAAATTTCCGCCGCCGGGAAACTCCGGCGGGTTCATGATGAAGAAGGGTAGTGAATTGGAAGAAAATTGAGTACGGATAAAAGTGTAGAAGGGGGTGAGGTGGAGAAGGTTGAAGTTGGACCCAAAATAATAATAAAAAAAAAACCAGAGGCTTTGGGATCAAAATAAGTGTTTAATTTGGCATCAAAGACCTGATATACAACATCTGTTGACTTTGGGCCAAGATATTGACTTTACACCACTTTTTTTTTTTTTTTGTTGAGTGTTGGTATTGGTAAGAAAAAAATTGAATTATATTATATTTTCATATATAATTAATTTTTAGGCATAAATGCCAATAAATAACTTTAAAATATTTTTTTACATAACTTTAAAATACTTTTAGAAAGTATATAATTTATTATCCAGTTTTATTTATGGGTTAATATTTCTGTTTTATTGCAGAAAATATTTATCTACCATATTCATATAAAAGTGAGCGAGTCCTATTAATTTTTTTTTCTCTTCTCTTTATAATGAGATTCACTCATTTTATGTGAGTGTGATAGAGAAATATTTCCTGTAGCAAAAATAGAAATATTTTTTTGTTTATTTATTTTACAATTTATTATTAATGAGATTTGTATTAGAGAAATATAGTAAGATTAAAAAATTAAAATATATTCAAGAATATGAAAGTTCAAGAAAAGAGAAATTTATATTTCAAAAAAATATGTAGTATTTAAATAAAAAATATTCAAAAAAATATTTAACAATTTAAGACACTTAAAAAAAAAACTCCACATAAGAGAGGTATCTTTGTGATTCGTAATAATAATAATAATAATAATAAAAAAGAATTTTTTTGGTTTGGACATAGAAAAACCAGATAAACTCATTTTGATACAACCTTCTATATTCCCTGGCTCAATGCTCAACCGGAATAACCGAATAAGACCGACCACACTCACTGAAGAGATAACTTTTGAACAAGCTTTACCAAACCCTTTTCTCTGCATCCGCAACTCAACGCTCCAAATACTTCCAAACCATTCCTTTTTCCTAATAATGGTAACTTTGCTTACGAGATAAAGATTATTATTTATTTTTGTTATAAAAAAAAAAAGATTATTATTTATTTTTTTTAAAATATTCCAATCAGTTCATTGCTTCGTAACTAATTCGATTCGGAGCGGGTTCAGGATTAAGGCTTTAAAACCCTCCCAAAGATGATACTGTGGAAGATTATCTTTTATTTGGTTATAAGGTTTATTTTAAGTTGGTATAATCAATTCAATTCAAAAGATTAATTAACTTTTTTTTTTCTGTATAGAAGATTAAATTTTTAAATAAGAATATATTTCTTCAAAATCCTTAGATTTGCGGTGTGGATATTTCACATACTTATTTCTTTGGTTTACTTTGTTCTAATTTTAATTTTTTATTAAAAAAGAAGAACAATAAAAATGAAATTTATGATCATTTGCGGTGTGGAGTTGTTTTTTTTTTTTTTTTTTTAATCATTGTGTCTAAAACTTTTTTAAACACAATATTATTGGAACAATTAGATTTTTATTTTACTTGAAGGTGAAGAAAACTTCTATGATTTGCCCATGTGTATTCGCAAGGTCTACGCTCGTATAAAAGGTATGGCCTCCGTATATTATCTTGTCATTTTCTCTTGACTAATTGAAATTTAAATATCATATTAATACAAACATTAAAAATTCAAGAAATGGCCAACAAAAAAAATAAATTATGAGAGGATTGATGTATCGATTACTCGAAGTTACTATTATTGAATTTATGGTGCAGTAATTTTTAATAAGATCCATATCAAATAGTTTAGTTGGTGTATAGGAGTTGAGCAAGTGAGACGAGAGCATCTGTTTGATCTTCCCCAATATTATTTTTGAGAGGAATTTAAAATCTAAATCCTGGATGTAACACCCCGTAGTACCCCGGTTGTTATTATTATGATACTTAACGTACACAGCGGAAGACTTTATTTTAAAAGAATAATAAATCATCTTATGAAAATATGAATAAACTTTTTCCAAAACATTTTATGAAAACCTTTCTAAAAATGTTCACTTGAGATACTGCGAAAGCGTAAATCTAAACATACATCTACTAATTAATCCCATGAGCCAGTATTAGTGGCCATTGACCATCAAGATGTGACATCAAGTGTCATTCCTGACGGAGTCTCACGAACAACATAACAGCTGTATTTCGAATAGCTGGAACATGGTCCCACATATACAGTTAACCTGATTGATACACTAACTTAAACAGATAGCTTGCAAGTTCACACGAACTGCAATCCCCTCAATGGGTCAATACAAACAAGAAGGCTCCATGCCCAAATTAACTGAATGCATACATCAAGTCTATATTAATTCAAAAATATAAAAACATCAATAATTAATCCATGGCTCTAAGGATACAATCATGAGCCTAAATAAATACATAACATAATCTCCATATATAATTGAGCATGTTAACAAATCCATATGCCATCATAAAGTCTAAACATAGTATAAAATAATCAGCTGCATCATCAACTACTCCAATGCGGGGGCCTTGCCCCTAGAAGCATCACCACTGTTCAAATGAATGTTCCGCTTACTTGTAAAACTATTTGTGTCTCATGTGTAACGTGTGTCAATTGGTTTAATTAATAATAAAAGAGGCTTTATTGTAATTGACGTTTCGCATTAATGGTAATTGACGTTTTGGCCATTAAGGGAAGTTAATTAGAAATAACTGTGATAGGCCAGTTATATAATAGTTTATATGATTAGTTTTCATATAAGGGTATCTGATAGAAAACAAACGTCCTTCTGAGTCTGCCTAGAAAAGTTGTATCATATCCCTATCAAAGAAGATACAAGAACGGTGAAAGGGTTAAGGCTTAGAGAAAGCATTCTACTGTTAAAGATCTTCTGCAATTATGGACAAAGGTATGTTTATGTGAAACTCATGAATTCTAAAGATCCTATGTCATGTTCTTGATTGATTGCTGTTGAACATGTATTAATGAATTACTGATGAATTGCTAACATTTGGATTTATGTGAAACTCTTTATGTACCTAGTATATCTAGGAATTTGGTTTCAATTTCCAAACTTGATGTTGCTGGTTACTCTTTTAAATTTGGTAGTGGTAGTTTCAGTTTGTACAAGCACAATCATTTGATTGGTAATGGTACTTTATGTGATGGATTATATAAATTATGTCTTGATAATCTTTATGCTGAAACACTTATTAATCTGCATCATAATGTTGGTACTAAACGTACCTTAATTAATGAATGTTCCGCTTACTTGTGGCACAAACGTTTGGGACACATTTCCAAAGAAAGGATGCAAAGATTGGTGAAGAATGAAATCCTTCCGGATTTAGATTTTACTGATTTGAATGTTTGTGTGGATTGTATTAAAGGAAAACAAACAAAACACACAAAGAAAGAAGCCACAAGGAGCACTCAGCTTCTTGAAATTATACACACTGATGTATGTGGTCCGTTTGATGTTAATGCCTTCAATAAAGAAAAATATTTTATCACTTTCATTGATGATTATTCACGTAATGGTTATGTCTATTTGATGCATGATAAGTCTCAAGCTGCAAATGCTTTGGAGATTTGTATTAATGAAGTTGAAAGGCAATTAGACAGAAAGGTGAAGATTGTCAGGTCTGATAGGGGTGGTGAATATTATGGAAGGTATGATGAAAGTGGACAACATCCGGCCCCATTTGCTAAATTTCTGGAAAAGCGTGGTATTTGTGCTCAATACACAATGCCCGATACACCGCAACAGAATGGTGTATCAGAAAGGCATAATAGAACCTTACTGGATATGGTTATGAGTATGTTAAGTAATTCTTCTTTACCTGTTTCATTGTGGACTTATGCTCTAAAAATTGCCATGTACGTATTGAATAGGGTTCTTAGTAAGTCAGTTCCAAAGACTCCTTTTTGAACTTTGGACTGGAAGGAAACCTAGTATAAGACACCTGCATGTTTGGAGTTGTCAGGCAGAGATTAGATACTACAATCCGCAAGAAAAGAAACTGGATGCAAGGACAATCAGTGGTTATTTCATTGGTTATCCAGAAAAATCGAAAGGGTATAGATTTTACTGTCCTTATCATACTACAAGGATTATTAAATCTGGAAATGCAAGGTTCATTGAGAATGGTGAAGTTAGTGGGAGTGAAACACCACGTAAAGTGGATATTCATGAAGTGAGAGTACAAGTTCCATTACCTTGTAGCTCTAGTAAAGTTATTGTTCCTTACGCTATTGAACCAATCAATAATAATGAAGGACAAGTTAATGATCCCACTATTCATGAAGAAATCATTGTTGATGAACCGAATGAACCCATAGTAGAAGAACCACAAAAAATAGCATTAAGAAGATCTCAAAGAGAAAAGAGACCTGCTATTTCTAATGATTATGTGGTATATCTACAAGAGTCTGAATTTGACATGGGTGTTCAGGATGATCCAGTAACGTTTTCACAAGCCATGAATGGAGAAAATGGTGATAAGTGGTTAGATGCTATGAAAGATGAGTTGAAATCTATGGAACAAAATAAGGTCTGGGATCTTGTTGAGTTACCAGAAGGGTGTAAGAGAGTTGGTTGTAAATGGGTCTTTAAGACCAAACGTGACTCTCATGGTAACTTGGAACGTTACAAGGCCAGACTAGTTGCAAATGGATTCACTCAGAAAGATGGCATTGACTATAAAGAAACTTTTTCACCAGTTTCAAAGAAGGATTCTTTAAGAATCATTATGGCATTGGTGGCTCATTATGATCTAGAGTTACACCAAATGGATGTGAAAACTGCCTTTCTAAATGGGAATTTAGATGAAGATGTGTACATGGACCAACCAATGGGGTTCATAGAAAAGGGTAAAGAGCACATGGTGTGCAAACTTAAGAAGTCAATATACAGACTTAAACAAGCTTCACGACAATGGTATCTTAAGTTTAATGATACTGTTGTTTCTTTTGGATTTAAAGAAAACATCGTTGATCGATGTATATATCTGAAGATCAGTGGGAGCAAGTTTATATTATTGATTCTGTATGTTGATGATATTTTGCTGGCAACTAACGATCTTGGTCTTTTAAATGAGACTAAGAAGTTTCTCTCTAATAACTTTGAAATGAAAGATATGGGTGAGGCAACTTATCTGATAGGAATAGAAATATTCCGTGATAGATCAAAAGGACTGTTAGGTTTGTCTTAGAAAGCATACATCAATAGAGTTCTAGCGAGATTCAGAATGGAAAACTGCTCATCATCTCCAGTTCCAATTCAGAAAGGAGATAAGTTTAGTCTCATGCAATGTCCTAAAAGTGAATTGGAACGAAAAGAAATGAAAGCAATTCCGTATGCATCATTAGTTGGGAGTCTAATGTATGCTCAGACTTGTACGAGACCAGATATTAGCTTTGCAGTTGGGATGTTGGGTAGATACCAAAGTAATCCCGGTATGGATCATTGGAAAGCTGCAAAGAAAGTTCTGAGATATTTGCAAGGAACTAAAGGTCACATGCTTACTTATAGAAGGTCTAACAACCTTGAAGTGATAGGACACATAGATTCAGATTTTGCAGGATGCGTAGACACAAGAAAGTCTACATGTGGTTACCAGTATCTTTTAGCTGAAGAAGCTATATCATGGAAAAGTGCGAACCAGACTATAATAGTTGCGTCCACTATGGAAGCTGAATTTGTGGCATGCTTTGAAGCCACGATTCAGGCTAAATGGCTACAGAACTTTATTTCAGGGCTTGGATTGGTCGACAATATTAAAAAGTCGCTGAAAATTTATTGTGATAATTCCGCAGCAGTCTTCTTTTCTAAAAACGACAAGTATTCCAAAGGTGCTAAACATATGGAATTAAAGTACTTTGCCGTTAAAGAAGAGGTTCAGAAACATAGAGTGTCTATAGAGCATATTAACATCCATCTTATGTTAGCTGATCCATTGACGAAGGGACTACCGCCCAAGACATTTACTGGTCATGTATATAAAATGGGCATTATGTCAGCAAATGAATGATAAAAAATTATAGTTATGTATTAAGTGTTGACACTCTGAGCTCATTGATGAATATATGTTTCTGTTATTGTCTTATTTTCAATTTATGTATGCATGCAAGTATATGTGATGATATTGAAAATAATTATGGTCCATTATGAAGACATTATTGTTGGACATAATATACACTTCCTATTAAAGTATCATGTTAGGAAGAAGAGTCAATATAGTAGTACATGGAAGGGACTATGTCGACTTGATAGCATACAACCGCCATGACTCATGTTGATTTTATTTCTAATAATGAATTATGATGAAGTCAATGTATGGAACCTTTAGCCTAGTAAATACGCATTGTAGTGAATGTTAATTAAATCATGAAGGGACACCTTATGACATGAGCCAAGTGGGAGAATGTAAAACTATTTGTGTCTCATGTGTAACGTGTGTCAATTGGTTTAATTAATAATAAAAGAGGCTTTATTGTAATTGACGTTTCGCATTAATGGTAATTGACGTTTTGACGTTTTGCATTATGGTAACGTTTTGCATTAATAGGAATTGACGTTTCGCATTAATGGTAATTGACGTTTTGACGTTTCGCATTAATAGGAAGTTACAGGAGTTATTTGAAACTCCGTAACTGGTGACATGGTTCAGTTATATAAAGAGAAAAATGGTGAGTCTCTGATTACGATTATCTCTCAGAATTCTCTCCTTCATGGTCTGCCCATAAAAGTTGTATCAGATCCTTGTCATAGACGATACAAGAAAGCAGAGGGTAAAGACTATGAGAAACAATCTTCCATCATCAAAGTTCTTCCGCACTAATGGATAAAGGTACGCTCTTATGTGAAAATCATGATCTGTAAAGATCCTGTATCATGTTCTTGCATGTAGAATATTGAACATGAATTATTGAATTGCTGATGAATAACTTACAAGCTCAAGGTTCATAGAGGATCCTCTAATCCCCTGAGCCCACTTCCTGCATGACAAGTCAGATATAAAGCATATAATACAAACATACAGCATAAACATAGCATCATCATATCATCCTTGTGTAACCCCAGGGTCAAAGCCATAGACAGTTACACATGTGTGACTTCCAGGGTCAAGCCATAGACAGTCAACACAACCTCAATATGAAATAGCCCCCAGAGTCAAGTCATAGGCAGCCTACATACCATAATCACTAGCCCCCAGAGTCAAGTCATAGGCAGCCTACATACCATAATCACTAGCCAAGATCCTCATAACATATATCATCAGTGCATCATCATAACATCAAGATCATATAACATCTATATGAATGTGAATGAATGCACATATACATCATACCATATACTTTCATACAATATGACCATAATGCCCACCATCATGGAGGGGCCACAAGAGAGAGGAGTCAACTAGAACTAGGAGCTTACCTCAGGGAGCTTAGCACAAGCCCACACTCCAATATAATACGTAGGCTCCAACAAAATCCTCAAGTGCACGGTTCTCTAGGCACACCTAGAGTAGGAACCATTCACATCATTAATTACATATTAATTAATCAAGTCAAATCCACGACTTAATCATTTAATGATTCCACTTTTCATACTCATATGTTAATAATATGCCCATTACAAGTCTAGACCAATTATTACTTATTACATATTTTAGTGCATTATTACAAGCCACATTAATCTTCAATTACTTACATAGCTTAGAATCACATGCAAGGCTCACATATGTAACTTAGATTATTTTCAACTCATCCAAGTCATATATATGATTATAATAAGTTACTAAGGGTTCCCCTAAGCCCACTTAGCTTAAATATCATTTTTACGATTTTTCCATAACTGTACATGCTTATGTTTTTCAGTCACTGAGCGCAACTCACTTGTTATAAAATTCTCATATTTTATTATGTTATTCTAGACTCAATTACCTTTTCAATAAGGTATCACATGCCTCATCTGGAGTTTCCTAGCTCTGGTTATCATCATTTGAAATTTGACAAACGAAGCTGTTTGCCAACTCCGAACAGAGCCCTAAACATCCTTTACCATTTCTGCGATTCTGGAAAATTTACTAGACCAATTTCTCTAATTTCTTTAAAAATTTTATGCAAACAAATAGACACCTTTAGCTTTAATTCTAAATATTATGATCCTAATTTGAGTAAGAATTGAGGGAGAAACAATTCGTGGAAGTTGCAGCCATGTACAGCCCTTGCACATGGCCTCCCTGTGTAGTCCTCACTCAAACGAATATACAGAATGAAATACATCTTCAATTGCTACCAAAATTTGACACCACATAGCTAACATCTCAAGCTTCAATTTGATATAAGGCACCATCTGTGGAGGGAGATATGCTCTCTCCAATTTCGCCTAAAAACTGATTATATAGCCCTAAATGTGTTTACTTAACAAACCTTAATTATTTTTTATTGTAAATCCTAATTCACTTTAATTCTTGGATTTTTCTATTATTAAGTCATATTATGAAATCTACTTAGTCCTATTATGTCATGATACTTAAATTTTACTAATTACTTAATTAGTGTACCTAAACTCTACTTTAGTCTAATTTTAGAGTTAAATCCTTAATTACTTTTGTTAATTAATTCCTACCCTTAATTAATCCCCTAATTCATCATCTCCTTAATTTTAACACAACTAAATCTTTATATACTTTATGGGGCAGATTTGATGAGCTATTTTAATTAGGGTTTTTAGCCATTATTAATCATGATTAATGAGTTTTACTTAGACTTAACCCACCTAGTTAATCTTTCTAATCATTTTTTCACACTTAACAACTTAAACATATTTTTTTGTCATCAAACCCTATCCATCCTTGACTTCGCTGAATCATACATAGTCCATATTAAGGTTCATAGTCATCTTTTTACATGAACATCACTCAAAGGTCCAAAGGTGGCACCTTTAGTCATCCAATCCATCATTCCATGGTTCAAAACACACCCACCCTTAAGGATCATCATCAAACCATGGCATTAAATATTTTTAAACAATATTTCTCCAATACATAACAAAATCGCGGCACACACACAAGAAAAAGAGAGAATTTTTGGTTCATATTTCTCAAATGGAGGCTTACATCTTCAAGCTTCATCCTTTATCCCAAGGCTCCACATTTTTTCACCAAGAACACACCTTTAGGCAAGCACACTTACCCAAAAGATGAGATTTTTCATGAAAAAATCAAGAACACTTACCCAAAAATCAAAGGAAGCAAGCAAAAAAGTGTGATTCTTCAAGAGAGCTCAAGAACACAACTCCACAACCTTTGCTCTTCACAAAAACATGCCTGTTTGGGATGATAAGGGGTGCCATGTCACTTAAGAGACATTCGTCCTTAAGAGACCCAATATAATTTTCATCTGAACCGTCGTCAAATTTTTTACCCGAAAACCTCCAAAACTCTAGCTTTAAGTACTTAACATTAATTTTGTCTAATTATCATGTTCATAACTTAAAAATTTGATTAGTAGATCATAGATCCACTAACAGTTGTTTAATTGCACTGTAGTCTATACCGATGTTCTTAACTGTACCCGAATTTCATAATATTCTTAACTTTAACATATTTTTTTTCTATTTATGACATGTTAGGCATATATTGGTCTTTATATCCATTTTCTCATCTTTTTCCCGTTCCGGGATTCTACCGGCTGCTGCTACAGCAGTACAAAATACCTGGCAGATGAGACTTTTCAGAAATACCCCAATATGGGTATCAATCTTCATCAAATCATATCCTAACCTCATTCACGATATTTATATCATTAGATTAGCTCTCTAACAATAATTTGTTCACTTGAAGCTATTCTACTAACTGTTACTGCGTCAGCACTCAAAATTAACAAATGAAAATTCACCTGTATAGAATACCCTCAATATGGGTATCAAAATTTTTAGAATTTCATCCTCATTCCATTTATGACCATAAGGTTCTCATTATAACCCTCTAATTTAAAAGTCATATGATTAGGATTATTATACTGGACCTGCCCCAAACTCCAAATTAATCGATAGGGAACCTACAAAATTATGAGGGAAGACTCTTTAAAAAAAAATTAACACAATATGAATACAATACAAAAAATTTATATCTAGTACCATCAATTTTCAAATTTTTGTTGTGTTTGTGTTTATAAAAATTAACAAAAAAATATTTATGTGGTATTTTATGTCAACCTATATACGCAATATTTATTTGTGTTGTGTTGAATCGTGTTAACATCACATTACTGAAAGCAACATTCAAACATACAAATTTTTGTGTCTTATCGTATAATGTCAACCCGTATAATAAATGTCACACTTTGAGGTTGATAGAATATTTGTGTCGTGTCAAGATGTAACAACTCACTAAATAAGTAGGCCTTGTTGAGTGTATAACTATATACTTATCAAATTTGTGTCATTTATCCTAATTGTTACCGCAAAATACCATTTCTGCAAGTAACTTGATCTAATTTAGCAAAATAAAATAAAGTTTTTCTTTTAATTTTTTTTATAAATATAGCATGATCTAATCCGTCTAATTTTATGCTTATAGCCCATTGAAATTTTGATTTTAGAAATATTTTAAAATTGTTTCATAAAATAACTCTTTTATTTACTTAATTTGTTGAATAAAATTTTATTTGGCCTCTATTTTTACACAATATTTACTTAAAAATTACAATTTCAAAGTATATTTTTCACTAGAGTCGGCAAAACGAGCTCGGTTTGGCGGGCCTGCCCACCAAATGGGACGGAGTGAGTTTTACAACCCACTTTTAAAAGCTGGGCGGGGCGGGTTAGCTCATTTTTTGGCGGAATGGGGCTTGGCGAGGTGGGTCAATATAAATTAGGTTCGAGTTGACAGGGCGGACCAAGGTTTTTAGCCCACTATCAAAAGTGTGGCGGGATATGCTGGCTCTTTTTTTATAGGTTGACAGCAGGGTGGAGCAGGTCACCCACTTTGCCACATCTAATTTTCACACAACATATTACAAGATTTAAATTTGTTCCATAAAATAATGGTTATTTAGCTATTAGTATGTCATAATCATTTTCCGTCTTTGATAAAATATCAACAAAATAAGAAATAAAAAAATAAATTAATTTTGAATAAATAAGATCAATTTAACCAATTTAGTGAATAATCTTATATTAAATAGGTAACTGCTTTTATGAATCAACAGTGTAGGGAACTAATACATTTTTCTCTCGTAATCAATCTTCAAACTAAAGAATATACATATACTATATTTTGCTAAGGTGTCTAATTTCACCATTGCATTTTTAATGAATAAAATGATTAGTGGTGACTTCCCTCATTTATTTTTTTAGGTTCCTTACCCAACAGCCCCTTCGGCACCATCGTCGCACTCACACCTCCAAAAGATCAAAACCTCAAGATGCATTTACTTTAGTCCATGATTGCAATCTCTTTAAACCTTTTATCAATCTCTTTAACCTCCTTAATACGATCTCCCTTCTTGATGGAAAACTTGAGGCAAACTAAAATTGATTGATCTGTGCACCTCGTTCACCCGGATCACTCGATGAGTCAAACTCAAACCGGTGCCCTCGTGGGACTTCCAAGAGTCAACACTCTTAGGATTCAATCCCCAAAGGGAAACCCATGACATAGGTTATCGACCAAGAAACTAGTAGACATACCAGTCTCCAGTGTACCTCGTACACAAGGACCACTCAAAGAATTACACATCAACTGAGCGTCCAATCAAACTCCTCAGAGACACCCTCTTCGGATACATCCCCTCCAGGGATAATCCACAATACGCTGATGGCCAATAACCCACTCAATCAATCTACTTCCTCAGGTTATATTATCAAACACTTCAATACAACATTCAATGTATAAACATAATTCATACATCATATTATGCAATCACAACAATCCAACACACAATTTCTCAACAGCCTGTCCGTACCCAAATGATCCCACGCTTGGCCATAAGTAGACACTTAAGACCTGTTACGCAGTCTCGGCCATCCAACTAAAATACCACATTCAAATAAATAGATGAAGTATCGCATTTCTCTTCCGTAGTGGTAATAACCCTCGGAAATGGAGAAAGCTCAATTATGGGCAAGTTCGGCCCCACAACAATCGGACTCGCAATAAATAAATGCGCCATCCCTAAGTCAAGTAATACATCACAAAAGTATCTCTATATGAGTTATACCTTTTGCAAGGTGCGGAGCTCAGTCCTTCTGCTGACTATCCGACGTATAAACTCGGTCAGTCTTTGGTGGTGCAGGAATCATCTGGGATGGTACCACAAGAGCAACCGCAACACTGGCAATCTGTGTAAAGAAGTCTTTAGAGTAGTGGCCCTTCTCGCCACACTTGAAGCATATCAGCTCGCCCGAAGCACAACGTCCCAAATGCTCCTTCTTGCAACCTATACACTTCGGGATAATCAAAGGTCTAGCAAAGTTGTCTGCCAGAGTAGTAGACCTCTTGAATTTGTTGCACAGTTGTTTAACCTGTAGTTGCTTCCCTTTACCTTTGCCTCCAAACTTCCTATCCCTCCAGGAAGTGGAACCACTGTTTCTCTTAGCCTCAGATTCTTTGACTTTCTTTGCCTTGTGGTTCACACGAATCTTCTCGAAGTCACTGCCCTGCCGAATGCAAGTATCGAAGTCCTTAGATGTCGATACAGCTATCCTTTCTATGCGACATACTGAAACATTTTGTATTCCTGCAGCTCGCTCTGCCTTGGAAGCGCGCCTCTTGATAAGGTGACCTGGTCTGCCACATCTGAAACATACTTTTTGTCCTTGCTAGCAAGTACCCTTATGGGTCTTTCCACACGGGATGCACTTAAGCAGCGAGGATTCATTCCCAACTAATATCCCTCCAACTCCACTCCCACCCTGCTGTGGGGATGGAGGTGGTGGCAGCGGAAGATGTTGGCCTTTATGACAACCAATCGTCATCTCCTCCAATACGACCCGTACCATGGTCATATACGCCAGTCGATTCGCCTCCACAACCTCTTCTATGGCTTTCCGGTTTGTCTCTCTAATGACATCCATCCTTGCCTGGTTGGCCAATCTTGCGGCCTCCTGATCGGCTAGTCTAGCCGCCTGCATCTCAGCTAATGCAGTCAGGACAGGATCAGGTTGATCCTCGTTCGTCTCTCAGTTTCTCCTAGGCATTACCATAACTCTGCACCAGTTACACAAAGAATGAGTTGATCAGGCCCAAAATAATCACCCTATGGCATGTCTCATACATACACAGGTTTACTGTCTAGGTGGAACAACACATGCACAATAATAGCTCAATAGCATTTCAAAATCAATACATGAAAACACATCATGCATATAAACCATCCCCCCATGGGGTATGGTGGAACCAACAATGGCTAAACCGAGGACACGAAAGCTTACCTCGCAAGCTAAACCCTCCCTCACGACTCGGTGTCCAAAGGGTCACAAGTAATAACAGTGTCCAGCAAGGTCACAGATCTTTTTTCATAACATTCATACTATCAATAAACATACCATAGCTTTTCAGATTTAATACAAACATTATTTCTTTTTCTTTTCGCTTACTGCGAGTTCTTTTCGAAGCCACAAGTACTAAACTATCTTTACCATTTTCAACATTGAAAATTCATCTCTTTATGCAATATTCTAAGATTTTACTATGTTAAACTAAACATCTTAAGGTTTCCAAAGATATACTTTATGTCTCAATCGGAGTTGTATAACTCCGGTTATATTTTTCACAAAGTGACTGCTGCAAACTGAATTTCCAGCAATCAAGTCGCGACTTCAAACCAATACTAAGAACAATACACTTATTCAATGGCTATGAAATTTTTCAAGATTGTAGCCCTATGTGTTAGGTTCACTTAGGTCCAAACCTCACTCAATTTAGAGCTCTGTACCTCGAGATATCGCTATTTTACTAAACTAGGTTGTTGTTGTCACAGGTAGGAATCGATTCCCAAACATGGGGAATCCATTCCTGCACTTGGACATCGATTCCCAACAGAAGGGAATCGATTCCCACGCGTGCAGAACAGAATTATGCAGCAGATTCCTGCATAATCCGAGATGGGAAAGGTTCCTAATGATCCAAGGTCCGGTTTTTCTCAAAAACAGAAGTTCCAAAGCATTAAACATGCATAAATTAACCACTTTTAACTTGATTAATCAAAGTTCCCTCATTTAGTGACTTAAACAAGCTAAAATCATGGATTTCAAGAGGAATGATCAAGGTATACCCATGGAGGTCTTAAAACAGCAGAAAGGTATGCTCTTGGAGCTCTCAAATCTGTCCCAAAAGTCAGGTTCTACAAAGCAACGAAATGGTGACCAAAGCTTGATCCTTTCTCTACCAAGATGACACCTTGAAGCTTCAAAAAGCAATCACAAGACTCCCACAACACCTCACCACAAGTCAGCAACCCTCACTCACCCCAAACTGACTTTACAACTCAGAAATGCCAAGACTTTCACTCACCCAAGGCTAGAGCACACTCACACAAGGAACTTTTGTCAAGAAACCAAGAGAAAATGTGGTCTCTTGGTGCTCCGATGGAGGGGAAATGGTGGAGAAAGGTGGCTGCCACCCAAGGGTTCAGAAATACCACGAAGAGGATGAAGAAAAGTGACATAGGATCATGTGCCCTTTGTATTTATAGGTGCACTTAAGTTAATCGCGCAATATTAACATTAATAGATACACTTATCATTTTAACCTCAAACTTCATATTATGAACCTAATCATTTTTCTAAGATTTGTTATATTTTAATTTTAATATTTCGCAACACTTTTGTGGTACGTGTTTTAATGCTGTCAGTATTAGTTCTGCCATCAATTCTCGTCATTTTGACTTAAAACTTGTTTTACTAGTCCTATATATTATTCTAGGAATATTCATGCACTTATTATAATTTTCTGAGATAATTCATCGGTACGCACTTATACCGTGGAGCAGAACCGGTATCTGCACTTTTCGTCAGAAAAGCGACTTTCAGTGTTATTAAGCACTTACTATAATTATTTAAGTCTTCTAATAATTATTCAAGGTCAATTATAGAATTATTTCTTTAATCTCCTATTTATTTAATTAATTTCCTAAATTAACGATGCGAGTTCTTATACCTTACCGTATCGAGTCAGTCCTCTGAGCCTAAGTCTCACCCTTCCAAGCTAGTATTAACTAATCCACCCTATTAGCAATTCCCTCCTTTATTTACTTCCATTTTGAAATTTGATTTTTTTATTTGATTTCATTTGTAATAACTTCTTTATTTACTTTTGTTTTGAAATTTGCATTTAGATTTATTTAAAACAGATCATTTTGTATTTGAATTCATTTGTAACAGCCTCCTTAATATGTTAGTTTGTATGTATCTTAGCATGATATATGGAGGCATTTGTAAGAAAAAATCAATTCAAAGAATTTTGTTTCAAAATTCTCTTGAAGGGTTACGTTAATGGTTTTATATATTATTTCTCTAACACATCTCCTCGTGTAAAAGCCCTATGAGCTTAAAGTATGAACAATGTATTGCTTAAAAGTACGCTTTGATACTATGATAAGCAATCATCTCACTTACAAGCGCAAGATGTTAAGTAAGGGTCGAATCAATATTTTTATATATTACTTCTCTAACTATCCCAATGACCTTTTCATATGCTTACACAAGTAATTGTTCAATCAATCACGAAAAAATACGACATAAATAAAAATAAAATATTATAATATAATTATGTAAATATAAACTAACATGATGAATGGGGACTACTTATTCCTTATATAAGAGAAGGGTTTGCTTTTTCTGCAATTACTGCAGATAAGTTATCTGCAGTAAGCCCAATACGACATCATTTTGGGACGGAAATCATGGTATTTTTATAATTTTAATTTGTTTCAGGGTTATTATAGTCTTTATAATTATAATTTTTTAATCTTTCAATCCCAAAACGACGTCGTTTTGAAAGTAAATGCACATAACTTATCTGCATTAACTGCGAAAATATTTTTCTAATAAGAGAATTACATGCTTTCCAAATAAATATTTAGATACATTACACCAATTAAGCATGTATTTATTATATAAAGCTTGTGCCTTACCCCGTTGAGTCAGTCCTCCGAGCCTAGGTCTCACCCTTCTAAGTTAGTATTAACTAGCCCGTCCCCGCTAGCACTTCCTTCATTTATTTATTTCCATTTTATATTTTGAATTTTGAATTTGAATTCATTCGTAAGAACTCATTAATTTACTTATGTTTTGAATTTTATATTTAAATTCATTTACAATAGTTCATTTATTGTATTTGAATTCAACTGTAACAACTTCCTTAAATATATTAGTTTCTATGTATCTTAGCCCGATATATGGATGCAATTGTAAAACAAAAATAATTCAAGGAATTCAATCAAGTACTTCTGTAATGTATCCCCTCATGCAAAAGTTCTATGGGCTTGAAACATGGACAATATATCACTTAAAAGCATACTCTGACACATTGATAAACACATCTCACTTGAAAGCACAAAATGTTAAGTAAGGGTCACACTAATGATTTTTATATATTACTTCTCTAACTATCCCAACGACCTTTTTAAACTTAAACAATTGATTCTCCAATCAATCACGAAAAAATCTAACATAAACAAAAATTATAATATTATAATATAATTATGAAAATATAAATTAACATGATTAATAATGATCATGATGAATTGGCAAAAGATGGCCATCTATTTCAAAAAATTCTTTAAAGGATTTGTTAATGATTTTATATATTATTTCTCTAATATACTCTCTCATGCAAAAGTCTTATGGGTTTGAAGCATGAGCAATATATTACTTAAAAGCACACTATGATACCATGATAAACAATCATCAAACTTAAAAACACAAAATGTTATGTAAATGTCACATTAATGATTTTATATATTACTTCTTTAACTATCCCAATGACCTTTTTATATGCTTACACAACTATAATCATAAAAAATTCTAACATAAAAAAATAAAATATTATAATATATTTATATAAATATAAACTAACACGATTAATCATAATCATGGTGAACGGGGATTACTTATTGCTTAAATAATACAATTACATGCTTTCAAAATAAATATTTAATACAACCAATTAAGGATGTATTTATTCTATCTAGCTTGTGCCTTACCCCTTTGAGTCAGCCTAGGTCTCACCCTTCAAAGGTCTTATTAACCAATGTTTTTAAAATTGGTCCGCTCATTGACCCAGTTGAGGTACCGGGTCAGTAGCTCAACCAGTGGATTATTGGTTGAATTGCATAACCCAATGATTATATATAAATCTATAATTTATATTAAAAAATTATAAAAATACTAAAATAGCTGAAAAATTATATAAATTCTAAATATTTTAATATAAAATAATAAATTACACATTATTGTCCAATAAAGTATCAAACAAACATATAATGCTTGTGATATTGGTGTTTTAGGTTCAATAAACGACATCTATAACTATAAATCAAATTAAAATTTTCTGCGTAGTGCATAACTGAGATAATATTAGTGTTGTATGTACATAACCTATATAAGTCAATAAGCAATAGATCACTCAAATATGTTAATTATGATTTATTTATTTTGGATTTTTTTTTAATAAATCAGGTAATTGGTTTTCACCTAAACCTACCAGGTCACCGATTTTCATCAATATTGGTTGGGTCGCACCGCATCTAATACATGGTCAATCCGTTACTTCATCTGGAGCAATTATATAACTAGTTCACCGATTCTTGGATTGACTCGGCCGTTCTGGTCCGTGTTTATTAACAATGATATTAACTGGCACTTTCCTCATTTATTTACTTCTATTTTGAATTTGAATTCATTTGTAACAGCTCTTTTATTTAATTTGTTTTGGATTTTATATTTTAATTAATTTATAATAGCTTATTTATTGTATTTGAAATCTTTTATAACATCTTCTTTAATTATGTTAGTTTCTATGTATAATAGCCAGACATATCGAGACATTTGTTGGAGAAAATCAATTCAAGGAATTCATTCAAAGAATTCTTTTTCAAAAATTGCTTTAAAAGTTGTGTTAATGATTTTATATATTAATTCTCTAATACACTTCATCATGCAAAAGTCCAATAAGTTTGAAGTATGGACAATATAATACTTAAATGCACCCTCTGATATCATGATAAACAATTATGACTTCAAAATAGAAAATATTAAGTAAGAGTCACATTAATAATTTTATATATTAATTCTCTAATTATCCCAATAATCTTTTTATATGCTCACATATCTACAGTCATGAAAAAATCTAATGTAAATAAAATAAAATAAAATATTATAATATAGTTATATAAATATAAACTAACATGATTAATAATAATCTGAACGGGGATTACTTATTCCTTAAATAAGAGAATTACATGTTTTCCAAATAAATATTTAGATACATTTCACCAATTAAGCATGTATTTATTCTATCAAGCATATGCCTTACCCTGTTTGCCTAGTTTTCACCCGTTGAAGGTAGTATTAACTGGCACATTCCTATTAGCACTTCCCTCATTTATTTACTTCTATTTTTAATTTGAATTCACTTGTAACAGCTCTTTAATTTAATTTTGTTTTGAATTTTACATTTAAATTCATTCATAACCGTTTAGCCAGACATGTAACATGTCTTGAATTCACTTGTTACATGCTCTGAATTATTTTGTAACAGCTTATTTAATTATGTTAGTTTCTATGTATATTTGCCAGACATATTGAGGTAATTGTGAAAGAAAATCAATTCAAGGAATTCAATCAAATAATTTTATTTCAAAAATTTCCTTAGGGGCTTTTTTACTGATTTTATATATTACTTCTCTAACACATATTTTTATACAAAAATCATATGATGATGTGTAAATAAATTTTGAGTCACGTTACTTAACATCTTGTGCTTTTAAGTGAGATGGGTATGAGAATGTGCTAAAACAACTAATTCTCTAATGTGCTTTTTTACTGAATTGAAGTAATACTATATAAATCATACCCATCTCACTTAAAAGCACAAAATGTTAAGTAAGTTCATGTTAATAGTTTTATTTAACTATCCAATTACCTTTTCATATGCTTACAAACTAATTCTCCAATAAAAAAACCTGACATAAATAAAACTAACGTAGTTAATAAGTTACATACTGAATGGGGATTACTTATTCCTTAAATAAAAGAATTATATGCTTTCTACATAAATATTTAGATACATTATCCCAATTAATCACTTATTCTATGTACCAAAATCTAGTAATTATGTTACTAACTTTAGTATTAAATTAGTTTCTCTTGTTAGTGAGTTTCCTCAATTGACCATCATCTTCAAGCAGCTTTGGATTAATTGTACAACAACCTGCTTAATATAGGACAGAACTGTCATTAATCAATAAGAACACAAAAAGAAAAAAAAAACGTGTTCTGTTGAAAAATAGTAATGATGTTACTTGTTGACATCTTCACCGTCCACTTATCCCCTCACATATTAGGATTCATGCATCTCTAATATAAAAAACCACGATGATTAATTGTACACAATAACCATTCTTTATTTTTTTTCCTTTCAGTCAAAAATTTGAAAAAAAAAAAAAGTATTGAAAAAAACTTCAAAGTGTTGACAAATCAACGCGGCCATTTTCGTCTCATCGACGGAGAAACAGCTACGACTCCGTACGAAAGTTCGGAGCAACGTTGCATTGCACGCATAAAAGTTAGTGCACAGGCGAGTGCACGATATCACAACCAATCATAACCCTCCACGACATCGAACGTAGCATTTACCTTCTTCCACCAGGAGGTGCCACACTGTCCCGCGGGAGAGACTGACAAAATAAAATAAAATAAAAAATAAAACAAAGCCGTTTCATTTTATTTTATTTATTTATTTATTTTTATTTTCCTTCTTCGTCTCCACAGTTCACACCATTCTCGTCTTCCTCTATAGAAAGAGCTCCGGAAAAAAAAAACATTTCTTCCATATTCCCGATTGAGTCCTCGAACCTTCTCGAATTTCCCAATCCAACCGCGACGACATGGCTCCTGCCACCTCATCGCCGGCGGCTCAGAGGCACATCGGCTTCAGCCGGCGCACGCAGGCACCGCGGCGACCGGCTGACTCTCCGCCGGCAAAGAAGTATAGGTCGTTGAAGGAGATAATGGCGAGGGCGAGCTATGCGGTGGTGGAACGCGAGGATTACAGCGACCTGACCTGCGAGCAATGCGGCTCCGGCGAGCGGCCGGAGGAGCTGCTTCTGTGCGACAAATGCGACAAAGGCTTCCACATGAAATGCGTGAGGCCAATCGCGGTCAGGGTCCCGATTGGATCATGGCTTTGCCCTAAGTGTTCGGGAGAGAAGAGAGTGAGAAGTGAGGGATTCTCTTCCTTTCCAAAAAAACGTTTTTCTCTCTTTCGTTTTTTTTTTAAATTCTGTTGAGCTGTTTTCTCAAGCGTGATGATGAATGTGGCATTGTGTCTCTGATTGTTAATGTGTTTTAGGTTTATCTCAGAAGAAGATTATTGATTTCTTCGGGATTCAGAAATGTGCTATTCGTGCTAAAGACAAACGTTCTTCTTCTCAGGGTAATGTCCTGAAATTTAGTCATTTTGCTATCAACCATTTTTTATTATTCTTCTTCTTTTTTTATTTGAATCCATTTGGTAATCATTTTGAAATTACACACTGAGCCTGGATATATGTGCTGCCCTTATAAATCGAGCTTCAATCAATGTTTGGCTTTGTGAGAGTAATGTGGGTTGAATTTGGTTTTAGGCTTCATATATCATTGCTGCTCTAAGTCATATGAGAAAAACGATTGTACATCAGAGTGTGGTTCATGATTTTTATATATTATATAGCTTGTGTCTTCCTAGTTTATTTGAGACATGAATAAGTTCATGCACTGATCTTTTGGAATTTGTGCTAACCATTGGTGGGTGAAGCATTCATGTTTGGGTGAGGGCTTAATATTCTTGAGCCTTATGAAATGCAGTTTCACTGTTATGAAGTGTTTCTTGCCAAATTATGCAGGACATGAGGCTACAGATGTTTCCATCACCGCTCCACAAATTTTAAGCTTGACTTGCTATAGGTTATCTTAGTTATTGATACTACCAAATGGGCAATTAAGCTGGATTTTCCGTGCCTATAAATGTATGATAAGTAAGCTAATTAAAGCTACCCACAATTACCGCATTGAATGAACAGATAGCTACTAAAGTTTTTAATTTTATTCCTTATATTTGTGCCTCTTTTTTCATTATAGTGACACTAAGATCAAATCGAACAAACATGGTATTAGATAAAAAGATTCATCCTTTAATTTCAGTTGCTTGACAATTTAAAATTATGTGAGGTAGCTGCAAGTTCACATTTTATGAGCTTGTAGATTTTGGTGTAATTGGTCTCATGATCTGTCTCCATGAAACCTAATCCATTTTTTGAAGGTAAAGGAGGCCAATCAAATGCCTAACTGCTTATTAGTTGTTATAGTGCTCTTTTTTATGGGGTTCTTAAATGGTAAAGAAGATCACCTTCTTCATCTGAGATTGTGTTTGCAAATTCTATGGGGATACTGGCTAAGTGAATATTTACATCCACTTTTTTAGCATATTTATGCCTTCATGATTGTAGAGAAATGTCCTGGACCCTTTGTATGAAAATGAACTGATGCCCCATTTAATTTATAAATTATGTAAACCTCCTAACATTTATATAAAGTTACAGCTAACACGAAACAAAATTAGCAGCAGTTAGGTTAAATTTCAGTGTATTAAATTGCTGTTTTCTTAGTTACTTTTATGCCATAATATGAATTTATTGCAACATATCATGCACGCACGCACGCGCACACGCACCACGGTTAAGTTGACATTTCCAATGAACAAGAAAAAATAGAATGGATGCTAGAGTCATGATTCATTTGAAGAATTCAAAAATAGAAAAGGAAATTTTGACATCAATACAGATAGATTGATTCAAAAGTGGTCTATGATTTGGCAGCAAAAGGAGCTACTATGGCAATTTGACCATTAGATATTTGTGTATTTTCATGGAAACTAGAAATATTTTGGCTTACTTTTTCAGAAGTTTTATAACCCTACATTTGTACGAGCTCTTCATTATGACTAAGGAAGGAAACTTAATAAATGATGCTTGGTAATATCCTTTTTGATACTTGTTCCTTCAGGTTTTGGTTGAAATTTTCTTGTATGCTTTTGTTTTCCTAGGTTGGCAAACACTTGTCCTTTCATTTTTGTTTCTACTTTCTAGTGCATACATGATGTACCATGATCTTAAGATAATTTTTCATTGGGAAAGGAGGAAAAAAGAGTTACTTTTAGGTACTTTTTTTTCTATACTCTAATGGTCATGTTCTAATTATTCAGGTAATTTGTCAAGGGTACTCTTAAGTATCCTTTTGCCTCAACTTTGTGAAATGTCTACAATTCTAAATATACGATTAACTGATTGGAAGATTTTTTTTCTTGATTTATCCATTCTGGACTTCTAGATGCTAAGAAGCGTCGTAGACGTTCAGGATCCCTGGTATTACAAAAGAAAAAGAGGAAATTATTACCATTTATTCCTTCAGAAGATCCTGCCCAGAGACTGAAACAGATGGGTTCCCTTGCTTCTGCTTTGACAGCATTGCATATGGAATTCAGTGATCAACTCACATACTGGCCTGGAATGGCTCCTAGATCTGCTAATCAAGCCAAATTAGAAAACGGTGGCATGCAGGTCTCAACTAATTAATTTTCTTGTAGATTTTTTATCCCTAGAAATGGACCTGTAACAAACTGCTTATTATCGTGCACATCTCCTCTGTTCTAGTTTGATAAAATATTTTCTTTTTGGTTTTCTCTTAGGTTCTTTCCAAGGAAGATATAGAGACCTTGGAACACTGCATAGCTATGTCTACAAGAGGCGAATGCCCTCCCTTTTTGATTGTTTTTGATTCATGTGAAGGGTACCCATCTTGAACTCATCACCATGAAGTAGGAAATTAATTTTTAGTACCTTACTATTTAGCAGACGTTTCTTGACATTGTGATGTAGCTTTACTGTGGAGGCTGATGGCCCGATCAAGGATATGACATTTATTGCTGAATACACTGGTGATGTGGATTACATTAAGAACCGAGAGTATGATGATTGTGACAGTATGATGACCCTTCTTCTTGCAGCAAATCCTTCTGACAGTCTTGTCATCTGTGCTGATAAACGTGGAAACATTGCCCGCTTTATCAATGGCATCAACAATCATACTTTGTAAGGCTGTCTCCCTTATCTCACGCCAAATTTTGAATAAAAAATAAGGGGTGGAGAACTAAAAGGATCATTTCACTAAGATTCCTCCTTTGATGTGGACATTCCTTTTTCTTTTATTTTTTTCTTTTGGGTACACAATTCACGTGGACATACTTATTATCATTTATTGGAGTCCATTTTAAAAGTTGTTTGGCTTTGGCATGCACTTTAAAGAACTCAACTCTGTAGGATTCTAAAATGCTAATACTTTTTTATATGTGCAGTGATTTTGCTAATTCTTAAATTTCTCATATTTAAAACATATCTGATTTTTATGCAGGGAAGGTAGGAAGAAGCAGAACTGTAAATGTGTGAGATACAATGTTAACGGTGAATGCAGGGTCTTTTTGGTTGCTACTCGAGATATTTCTAAGGGCGAGAGGCTTTATTATGATTATAATGGTTATGAGCATGAATATCCAACTCATCATTTTGTCTGAGTGAAAGTCATAAATACCTCCTAACAATCCTATAGAATTGGATGCAATTATAGGTCCTCGTGAAAGGATTTTCATGATTTTCTTGAAAAATTTAACTCATTGTTCTTGCAGATTCAACAAATTTTTTCCTAAATTGTTGCCATGGGAAATTCATTGTAATTTTTGTTGTAGAGCTGGCCCAATTATGTGGCTTAGAGATGAATAGAGTAACCTAGGAAAACTTTCTTCATTTAGGTTATGTCTCAAAATATGAGCTGATATACATTTTTTTTTCACTACAGTTTCAAGGAATTTATAAGATTCTCAGATTTTACTTCAAAGGTGTCGCACTGGATATTTGTTTTCTTTCCTTATCATTTATTATTTCCTTTGAATACTGATTTTGAATGTAATATTGGTGAATCCTATTTTGTATGCCAACCTAAGGCCTTGAGAGATGAGGGATATGAATATACTCGAAGATGCATTTTTAGTTGTCTGTCTCTTTTATTTTGAAAAATGTATTTTCTTTACATTCAAAAGGAATCCTGGACACTTGTTTGTAAATATTGTTTATGCATGGCCTTTTTAGGATGGAATGAGTGCAGTCTTGCAGATATCTCAATTTTCGAATGAAGTTCATATTGGAAATTCAGTAATTGATGTACTGAGGATAAATTCTTTGTTGTTCTATTGCTCAGACTTTATGATGCATTTAGATACATTTAGTAAATTATAATTTTTTTTATTTGTATTACCTCTATACTATGTCCTCCATTAATTGTGGATGCTACATTTACTTGTAGTTTAGCATGTGTGTTTTGTACTTGACTTTTCGGTTATACATGAGTTAGAGAGAATAGGAATAATTCTTTTAGTTTATGATGATCTCAATTTTGAATTTAGGATTTTGATGTTGATTAGGGCTTTTAATTTGGGGATTTAAAATTATCCGTTAAGGGCTTTATTCTTTTCTTTTCTTTTTTTGCATTGGATATTTGTTTATTCCTTGTTTGATCATTACTTTATTGTTTATGGTTTATGGTTTATTTCATTTAGAGAGATATAAATGCCCCTCCTGCAAAAGCTTGAAGACCTTGTGCTTGTTTTCAAAATTAGAATTTGTGTTCTAGTCTGTTTTTGGTTCCCTTTGTTTTACGTCTCTATCTCTATCAGTAGATTCATAGTTTGCTATATTTGGTGGATTTCCTATTAGGCTGTCTAATTCATGATTGTGCGGACTAGTTTTCTTCCGAGAATGAATATTGCATCATCTTTCTATTGTTTTTGAGATTGTTAGGTCAATTTCCTTAGATATAGGAACAACCTGGTACCTTGGGCAAACTATTTAGGTTGTCCACGACTTCGCCAAAAAAGGCTTCGGGATTGCATGTTTCTGGTTTCAACTATCATCAATGTACATCTTTCTGTACTCTATATCACACAGAAAGTCGAACAACTTTTACAAACATCTCCACAGTATAAAATAAAATCAACTTTCTAACCAATTGTTTCAAATGCAACCGAAAGACCGAAAAGCCTTAATGTGGCAAACCGTATATGGATACTGTATCAAAAAACAAAATATAAAATTCCAGTACTGGCTCTAAGGTAAGGTTTTATTTCTGTCAGTCATGTGATAAAACAAACAGGTTGAGTAAAACAATGCTTCATATTCCGGATGGCCCAACTACTAAGCGGCCCATGGCTCAGGCCCAACTCCAGGCTCTAACCCACATCAGCCCTAAGGGCTGACGTAGACCCTCTCATTCCCCAATACTGCGACGCGTCTAAAGGGAAACACCAAAATGTCCCATCTTGAGACCTTAACCCCCAAAGACGACTGTCACAGGCACCCTAAAGGGAAACTGCCCCTTTGCCCGACGCTGACATCGCCAGGCGCAGCGCTGCTACAACAGCAGCGCCTGCCACACCAAACACTGCCACCATGGGAGTAAATCCCAAGGAGGGTTGACTCCCTCCATGCCAACCCACACCGTTTTCCCTATAAATAGCCCCCTTTGGGCACACCATGAAGGTATCTTATGTATCGTTATTCTGCCCATTTACTTTGAGTCATATTATCGCTTACTTATCCATTGTTAATTGCTTATACCGGGCAAAGTACCTCTTAGCTTGGTCTGTACCTGTGCTAAGGGTATTATCCATACAGTGACTCATCCCAGAAGGGAACATAATGGGCTTATAGATCCTTACGGTACATTGGCGCCGTCTGTGGGAAACTATAAACTTCTATTCTCATTCTCCTACCAAAGATCCTCAAAACGCACTTCAGACCCAGATAACTAGACATGGTTGTGACGACCAGAAGAGCGGAACAAGCCAAGGCCGTTACCCCTGACGGTCACATGCAAACAGTACATTCCAACTCCCCGCCATCCATGCATTCAGCCCCAGCTGGGCGAGCCGCTGGCGAGGCTCTCCCCCTGGTACTACAATTTGTTGGCCAGCAGCCGCCAATAGTCGGCGACAGAATAGCACAGTTGAACCATCGCGCACCTATGCGTGAAATGCAAGGAGAAAATTTAGTCCCAAACCAACCCCCACTGCCGGGAGTTCATTTCGGAATCCCATTCCCTACTACTGCTCCACTAGCCATCCCACTCGCCCATCATCCACAACCAGCTCGAAGCCAGCCAGTCGCAATGTACAATGATCATCGAGTCCCTATGGTCGCCCCATACCCCCCAGGATCTTACACTCATAACGTTGCTGCTCCCATCCCTCAACCTTACCTTGCTGGTTTTCCTTTCCACGGTTACGCTATGCAACCTCATAACGTGGCCATACCACAACCCCAAGGGTCTTATCAAAATCCTGGTCAACCACCATATGGCTCCCACCAGGCCTTGAACCATGCCCCAGCTCTCTCTTATTAGGTTGAGGCCCCACATATACCCTACCCACAACCGGACCAGCATGCACGCAACCCTAATGTAAGGATAACACCTACTCATACGTCAGGACGCAACAAACCCTTGACCGATAGCTTGCGGTTAACTCTCATACCCCTCGGTTTCAAAGGCCCATCCAACATCACCACGTATATTGGTGACACCGATCCTTTTGTGTGGATCCAAAAGTTTGAAGCGACCATGACTTTTCACGGCGAGACGGATCTCCTCATGTGCAGGACTTTCTCAACGCTTCTTGGAGGGAGAGCGCTGACATGGTACACCACTCTACCCACTGGTAGCATTGCGTCTTGGGACGGTTTGGCAAACAAGTTCCAGTCCCATTTTGCAACCAGTCGCCCCGTGCCTAAGTCTGTTCATTCCCTGGAAAAGATTCTCCAACAATCTGGTGAGTCCCTCAGATCTTTTTTAGACCGCTTTGATAAAGAGGCCTTGCAGGTGCAGGGCTTAGACCCAAAGGTGCAGGTACATATACTCCTTTCAGGCTTGCGACAGGGAGCGTTCGCTTACGAACTCGCCCGACACGAAATTACTGACTTAGAAGAGGTCAGGAAAAAAGCCCAGGAGTTCATGAGAATAGAAGAGTATAAAGGGAGTCGAGTTGATGACGCCCATAACCAAGACAAGACGGTAAGCAAAAGTAAGAACTAAGTTGAAGAAAGCAGGAAGGGTCACAAACCATCTAAGTATGCCAGTCGCCCTTCGGAACGTGGCTCATCGGGACGCTAGTCACACAGTGTCCTACAAACGGAGTACAAAGAAGAGCCAATAGTAACCAACGGCCCCAGCAGCCGATCAGAGAAGCCGTCGTGTACTGTAAGTTCCACCGTAGCAACGGCCATAGTACCGAGGAGTGCAGGCACCTCAAAGATGAGATTGATGAGCTCATCAAAGACAGTGCTCAAAGGCATGGTGGTGACGCGGCACGCCCAGCCGGCACAGAAAGGCGACACCGCGAGCGTAGCAGGTCGCCAGAACGAAGAAGAAACAACCAACCTAGTTATCAACCTCGCCGCGAACGAGATCGCAGAGAAGGCTCCCCACGAGACCGCAGAGTGCCGGTTAGCCAAAGCAATGGAGGAAGGAGGGAATGAGATGACGAAGATTCAGTAGTCATCAGGCACAGGGTGATAAACATGATATCAGGAGGGCTGAGTGGAGGTGGAGAATCTGTCAACACCAGGAAGAGGCACCTGAAACAATGTTTGGCGGTTGCAGGTAAAGTCATCAGCAAAGTACGAGTGGATTCAGGTCATGCCAAGCCCAAAATCGTGTGGGATTGCAACGATCTCGGCGACGTCCTTCCTGGACATGATGACCCTCTTGTCATTCAAGCAATAGTCAACAATTTTAGGGTCAATCGCGTGTTTGTTGACCATGGCAGCTCTGCTGATATCTTATTTTTGCCATGTTTCAAGGTGTTAGGATTTACTGCTAATGACTTAACCCCAGTTGCAGGTGAACTTTCAGGTTTCAATGCAACTACCACCAAGCCTCTTGGAATGATAAACATGCGTTTGTCTTTGGGAACGCCTCCCACATCAAGGTCAGCCGACATCCAGTTCCTGGTGCTTGACACCCAATCATCTTACAACGTTATCTTCGGCAGAAGGATGCTCGCTGCGTTTGAAGCAAGCATATCGCACCCACACTTGGGGATGAAGTTCGTGGCGAGGGACAACAAGGTCGCGACGGTAAAAGGCGACCATACGGTAGCCAGGAGTTGCTACAATGTATCTTTGAGACCAGCACCTAAGGTCACCTTCAAAGACCAACCAACGCCCCAAGTGGTGACATCGCAGGTAATGGAAGAAAATACTAGCAGAAATAACAAAGAGCTTGACCAGTGTTTTCTTGTAGAATTCGACGCCAGGGATGACCCTCGAGCAGAACATTCCAGGCCCACGCCAGACGGAGAGTTAGAGCATGTCGTTTTCGGCGACGCCGAACACCAGACGACTACTATCGGGGCGATCACTGATCCAGAAATTAAGAGTGAGCTGATCAAACTGCTACGTAGCAACAGAGACCTCTTCGCCTAGAAACCAGCTGATATGTCAGGTATAGATCCTGCAGTGTGCTGCCACCGACTGTCCGTAGACCCCAAAGCAAAGCCCGTGGCGCAGAAGAAGAGGAAGTTTGGCCCGGATCGCCAGAGGGTAATCGACCAGGAAGTGGAAACGCTCCATGACGCTGGCTTCATAAAAAAGTCAAATATACAACCTGGCTCTCCAACTCGGTATTGGTTAAAAATCCCAGTGGGGCGTGGAGGATGTGCGTCGATTATACTGACCTAAACAAGGTATGCCCCAAGGATGCTTATCCCTTTCCAAGCATTGATCAGCTGGTGGATAATGCATCCGGGTTCAAGATACTCTCATTCATGGATGCCTACTCTAGTTACAATCAAATTCCATTACTAGAAGAAGATCAAATCAAGATGGCGTTCATCACCCAGAACGCCAATTACTGTTATACTATGATGCCCTTTGGCCTGAAGAATGCAGGCGCCACGTACCAGCGAATGATGAATGAAGTGTTCAAGGACTTGATCGGCGGCAGCGTGGAAGTCTACATTGATGATATGATCGCCAAATCGCAAACACCGGAACAACACTTGACGCATCTTCAGGGCGTGTTCGATAGGCTGCGAAAGTACAACATGCGACTCAACCCGAGTAAGTGCGCTTTTGGCGTTCCGGCGGGAAAATTTCTAGGCTTCATGCTAATCGAGAGAGGCATCTAGGGGTGGCAATTTATGACACGACTCGTCAACCCGACCCGGACCCGACACAAAAATTTCGTGTTCGGGTATTTTCGTGTCGGGTCAACCCGTTTAATAAATGGGTCGTGTTCGGGTTGAAGAAAAACAACACAAAAAAATTCGTGTCGGGTTGCAGGTCAACCCGTGAACCTGCTGACCCGCAAATTTCTAAGGTTATTGTGGTCATTTTATCTCATGGTATAAAAAATAAATGTTAGGGTTTGAAGTGTTCTGTTTTTTCACTCTCTGCGGCGCTCTCACTTCACCAGTTCACCCTCCTAAGAGTCTCGGCTACTGATCTCTGTCTCTGTTGCCCATCTCTGTCTGCAAACCTTCTTCCACGGTTCAACCTCAACCAAACAGGTACGAATAAATCTGCCCATCTTTGTTTTCTCTTCCAACGAAACCCACAGTGTATATATATAACCAAAGCCCCTGCATTTAGAATGACTTTTTTTTATTGAGTTTAGGTCCCACTGAAGTGAATGGTTGAAGTGAATGCTCTGTGAAAATGATATTGTGAATTGTTTAATTCACAACCTAAGTGTGAGTCCTACTACTTACTTCGTCTTTCCCATATATGCAGACAAAGGATTTTGCATTAATACAAACAATGAAGATATCAAAGTTGATTAAAAAAAACGCAAAATAATTAAAGAAGACAAATTGCATAACCTTTCCAAATGTGGACGGATTTCTGATTGATAGCTGAACCAGTTATAGTCTGCATCATTTTTATTATGTATGTCACTGCTAATTCATTTTTTTTTGTAGAGCATTCAGCAGTAGCTCAAATTCGGGTTGTTCCGTGTCAACCCGTTTAACAACAGGTCGTGTTCAGGTTGAGTTTTATAACACGGATTGTTAATCGTGTCGTGTTCGGGTTGAACCTATTCGTGTTCGTGTCAGACCCAGGTCGACCTGAACCCGACCCATGAGGCATCGAGGTCAATCCTGATAAGTGCAAAGCGGTCATCGAAATGCGAAGCCCGCAAACAGTCAAGGAGGTTCAGCAGCTGACTGGAAGACTGGTAGCCCTTACACGTTTCTTGGCGAATTCCGCACATAAATCACTCCCCATGTTTGGGTTGCTCAAAAAAGGTACATCTTTTGCATGGTCCGATGAGTGTGGAAGGCCAAAAGTCGGTTTACTTCATCAGATAAGTGCTGCAAGGGGCTGAGCTGCGGTATCAGCAAGTTGAAAAAGTCGCCCTCACACTCATTTTTGCGGCGCGAAGGCTGAGGCCGTATTTCCAGTGCCACCCCATCATTGTCAGAACCAACCAACCCATCCGCCAAGTCTTGCACAAGCCAGACCTCGCAGGACGAATGATGTCTTGGGCGATTGAGCTCTCAGAATACCAGATCAGTTATGAGCCAAGAACCACCATCAAAGCTCAAGCCGTCACAAATTTCATTGCTGAGATGACACAAAGTCCTCCGCCCAGTGCCCAGACCGCCGAGACGCTGATGTCGGCGATATGGAAACTATATGTTGATGGCTCATCAAACGCCAAAGGTTCAGGTGCAGGAATGATAGTTGAAAATCCAGACGGTGTTGCTGTCGAACATTCACTGTCTTTCGAATTCAATACCACGAACAACCAGGCGGAATATGAGGCCATGATTGCGGGCCTAATTCAAGCAAAGGAGATGGGCGCCAGACGTTTCAAAGTCTTCAGTGACTCCCAATTAGTAACATTTCAGATCTCCGGTGAATACCAAACCAAAGGACCGTTAATGTGCAGGTACTTAGAGAAGGTCAAAGAGTTAATCCAAAGCTTCGAAAGTGTCGAGGTGGAGCATATCAGACGTGCTGAAAACACCAGGGCAGATATCCTCGCCAAGTTGGCGAGCACCAAAAGCCCAGGTAACAATCGTTCTATAATCCAACACAATATGCCTAACCCATGCATAGTCATGAGCATTTCAGAGTCAAACCCTGAAGTCGCCGAAGAAACCTGGATCACGCCCATTGTCAACTACTTAGCTCAAGGTGTCCTACCTCCCGACCAAAAGGAAGCTAGAAAGATTGTACGAAGAAGTGCTCATTTCTACATGTACACGGGCGATTGTACAAACGAGGACTCTCAACCCCACTCCTGAAATGTCTGAACCCTGGCGATGTTCAGTACGTTTTAGAGGAAATCCATGAAGGGATCAACGGCCACCACGTGGGCAGTCACTCGCTAGCAAAAAAGGCACTAAGAGCTGGATTTTATTGGCAAACCATGGAGCGTGACGCCCATGAGCATGTCAAAAAATGTGAAAAATGCCAGAGGTTTTCCGACATACACAAAGCTCCACCTGAAGAAATGACGTCAATCACCTCGCCTTGGCCTTTCTACAAGTGGGGAATCGACATTCTGGGTGCCTTTCCCATGGCGGCTGGCCGGGTCCAATGGTTAATTGTCACCATTGACTACTTTACCAAATGGGTAGAGGCAGAACCCTTGGCCACAATTACATCTCAGAGAGCAAGGAAGTTCTTTTGGAGAAGCATCGTCTACCGCTTTGGTATCCCGACGGAAGTCATTACAGATAATGGTACCCAATTTACCGACGCCAAATTTTGGGAGTTAATGAGCAGTCTGCAGATCCGACATCACTTTGCCGCAGTTGAACACCCCCAGTCCAACGGCTTAGTGGAGTCGGCCAACAAAATTCTGGCCAAAGGAATTAAGAAGAAGCTTGAAGCACACAAGGGGGCGTGGGTAGACAACCTCGACAACGTGCTATGGGGATACAGGACAACCGCCCAATCTTCCACTAGGGAGACGCCTTTCAGACTGACTTACGACACTGAAGCCATGATTCCCGTTGAAATCGGGGAACCCTCCTGGCGACGGGAACACGTTACCGAGGTCGCCAACACTCAAAATCTGAAGGAAGCTTTGGACCTGTTGAACAAGCTCAAAGGGGTTGCCTCCCAATCTGACCATCTTTCAAAAGAAAAGTCAGCCACTTATTATAACAAGTCATTCCCCGAAATTTCGAAGAAAAAGATTTGGTTCTTAGAAGAGCAGACATAGGCAACAAGAATGGCCGAGAAGGAAAGCTCGCCCCAAACTAGGAAGGACCTTACCGGATATCTAACAAATTGGGGAAATGAACTTACTCCCTAGAGACACTTGGGGGAAAGTCCATACCAAGGGCGTGGAACGCAGATAAGCTCAAGAAATATTATAGTTAAACTACCATGTAACACCTCCTGCATTCTTTTCCTTTCCCATGTTTTGTCCCAATGGGTTTTACTGGGAAAGGTTTTTAACGAGGTAGAGTTTCGCATTTTTGATAAAAACAAGCGCCAATTTACCAACTCTTTGTTAAAGTCGCATGATCAACGTTGAACTGGGATGGTTTTCACCCCCGCCAAACGTTGGACTGGGATGGTTCTCACCCCCAGCCAACACCCAACTTACGGGATGGT